>NW_006494608.1:3818066-3987823 GCF_000325575.1 Pteropus alecto | reverse complement strand
CTTTCTTTGGAAAAAATTCAGAGCCTGCAGTTTGGATCAATCCCCCACATACTAGCTGAGCAGACTTGTGCTCTGAGACCCAGATCCCATTCTCCTTAAGGTGGAGAGTGAGATGCTGACATGCCCTGCTAGTAAGGGTGAGGGCGTGTGCCTGGGCACACCAGTTTTTCTTAATGTTATCACTTTGCCAAATTACGTGGAAGGACATGAATAAGATTTACTGTCTAACAACTTGTCCCTCTTTTATATTGCTCTCTCATTTCAAAGGGCATAAGGTATAACACATCTTAACAGAAAATCTGACATGTACAAGCCTACTTTTATGTGGCTTTTAATAACTAACTTTGGACAGAAATGTAAGCGATTTCTCTCATTTATCTTTTCTTATATATTTTTTTCAGTATTATCCAGATTGTCATAAAAGACTCCAAAATGGTCCCCTTCCTCTGAGTAGCAGCAAATAGTGTCCTTTGAGCAAGCAGCCAGGGGCACTGGTTGTCTATCTCAGGGCTTCAAAGGGGAATGGGGAACATGACACAGACTCCTACAATTTGTGTGAGCAGGCACTCAGGTACAGCTTACAGCTTTGTTTAATAGATGCCTCCTGTGAAGAAAACATGAAGGAAGCAAAATTTGAGGTAAAATGGTGGAGCTGCAATCCATATGGTATCATAAAAATTTATTCTAATTTTGGGAATTCAAAGATGTTATATATTACCCAAATAAGAATATAATAGAATGCTAGAATAGATGAAAAAAATTAACGGTGTGAAATTATCATTTTTTCATCTAGGATTTTCTCTTTATTTTCATGCTAGTGTTCCCCCTTTGGTTTTACTTCATAGTGTGTTTACTATTCCAAATACGATCTGGGCTCATCTTTTAATTTTAACTTTTATTTTTTTGAAATCACATTTTACCAACATACACCTTCTCTCCCTACTTCTTCAACCTCTTTACAATTTTTAAAAAGTGTAATAGAATCTAAATTGTTTTCAGGCTTCCCTGCCCGCTGCCCCCGCCGCCCCCCACCACCCCTCTTGCCGCAGATGGTGTGGCCACAGGCGTTAACCCATACTAGGCCAGCAGAGGCATGATATCTTAGATTCTACACATTTAGCACCTGTCCCAAATCCTCCACTTTTTCCCTCACTGTTTCTGCCTTCCTCAACACCTAGTGGTAGATTACGATGGTCCTGGCATTCAGAGAACTTAGTTTCTCTCTGGGGATATCACACAGACAATAGTTACACATTCCATTAATTCACAATGCTGTTGGATATTTGTATTTCATTCAGATTCCTTGACAAGGACTAAAGTTGAGAAGATGAATAAAGCACAATGTGTCTATCAGCTTTCAGCCCAGTAGGGGGACAGACGTAATCACCGAACACAGTGGCATGGCACATGGAAGATGTTCAAGGGGAAGTTCAGTGTGAGGCATTACCCATCTGAAGTGCATATGGCAAGGCTTCTCAGCCTCAGTTTTATGGACATTTTGGGCCAGATCATTCTTTTTTTGTAGGGGACTGTCCTATGTACTGTAGGATATTTAGTGGCATCCCTGGCCAAAACCCACTAGATGCCAGTAACATCATCCCACAAGTTGTAATCAACAAAAATGTCTCCAGAAATTACCACATATCCCTTGGGGAGAAAATGGTTCCAGGTTGGGAGGCTCTGGTTTAAGAAATGAAAATACAGAGAGAGAGACACTGTAGGCAGGTGCCCAGAAGATAGATGCAAGTACAGACCCAGACTAGAAAGCTTTTGTACACGAGTGGCAGATGAAGCAAGTAGTAAGATTGCCATTACTGGTATAGTGTAGAATGAGAGAACTAAGGAATATACCCCCAGGAACCCTGGCCCCATGGACTAAGAGAAGGGCTGGGCAGGGGGGGAAAGGGAAGTCAGGAGGCAGGAGAGACAGCATGCTCTAGAAACGGAGTGCCCAATTTCAGGAAGCCAACGTCAAAAACAATACAGGTCCAATAAAATGTGGGTTGAAAAATAC
This sequence comes from Pteropus alecto, assembly GCF_000325575.1. Taxonomy (NCBI): domain Eukaryota; kingdom Metazoa; phylum Chordata; class Mammalia; order Chiroptera; family Pteropodidae; genus Pteropus; species Pteropus alecto. The sequence goes on along the minus strand of NW_006494608.1, from coordinate 3,985,809 downwards.
TGGTTTTGAGAGGAGCCCCTGGGTGACCATGGAAAAGTGATTTTCAGTGAGGTGGTTGGGAACAGAAACAATAGTACAGTAGTTGAGGATCAAACAACACATGACACAAAGGGGATTCAATGCTCTCTTTTAAGTAGCATGCCACATTTCATCACATCCAAGATGTCATCAGTACTAAGACATGTTACTCCATGTTCCCACTAAGAAAGAAAGAAAGCACTGCAATTAATCTATGATGTGATGCTTCCTATCCTCTAAAAGACAATTTCAGTGGTGGTACCAACATGGGAAAAATGTGCACCTCTGAGGGTGTTAAATACATATTTCCAAGGGAAAGGAAAGAGATAGTGGGTCAAGGAGAGGTAGATAGTTGGGTTCTTGTGGTTGTTCCTTTTTCCTCCCTCCATCTCTACTTCCTTTCTTTCTTCCTTCTTCAATGCAAGAGGTTTGACCATGTTAATCATCTAATAAGAAAGAGGCAGAACACAGGAGACGGTTGATGCTAAAGAAAACAGCAAGCATTGGAACTAATGATCATGGTCAGATTCCTGTCCTGGGAGACAAGGCAAGGAGGCAAGCATGAGGGCAGCTTTGGACAGATGTGTGGGATGCATACAGGAGGTTAAGAGACTGAAGAGACCTCTGAAGATGCAGTGGGATTTGGTGTGTGTCAGGAAGCTCACTGCACACGAACCAGGCCTTTAGAATAAGTAGAGAGAGCAAGGGAGTGGGTGACAGGAGTGAACAGCATGAAGCAGAAAGTAAATTACTCATTGCTATGTCCCTACAGGATCCAGGTTAGATTTACTGGGCACCAAGTGGAAGATTGTTTTGATCTTTTCAGGAAAAATAACTTAAAAATATCTTTTGGCAGTGGTGGCTGGCATGTGGAAGGGAGGGGGTGCAGGATTGCCCTAAGAATAGCTCAGACCTAGAGCTGCTCTGCTCCTGGAGAAGCTGGAGAATGAGCAAGCAAGTGCAGTGGTGGGTTCTGCTCTAGCTTCTTTCCAGCCTTCAGGAGATGAAATCCAGGTAGCCCTGCAAAGGCATCCCCAAGTTAGCAGGGTTGCTGGGGAGTGCAAGGGTCCATAGACAGAGCTTTTCATCACTGGCTTTTCACCAAGTAAGCAAGAAACTTAGTTGAAATTCCCAGTTAATAGTGCTGTAGGGGTTATTTTGTTTACAAGTTCCATGACAATTTAGTAAGATAATAGGCTAATTCCCCAATCTTACTTCTGTTTCTACCTGCTGCAGCTTTGTGGGGCTCAACTCATACCTCCCTCCTGCTCCCAAGTGTCCCTTCTGCTTGTGCCTTCCCAGCCGTGGTTGAGTGAGCAGTGAGAGGTGGCCTGGTAAGTCTGCGATCAAGTTGAAAGGAGCATCAGCCAGCACTGAACAATGGGCCAGCCTCGCCTGAGAGCTCTCTGGGCAGAGAGGTGGCTGCTGACTGGTTGAGCATTACCAAGCAGGGAAGGAAGCTGCATAAATTGACTTTATTTTCCTCCTGCTCTGCTATGTCTCATAGGGCTTTATGCTGAAGATCTATCTACAGAAATTTTCCCTGGTCACTCTAACTAGAGGCAGCCGAAACCCTATCCTCTCCCTGCTTTTGTAAAAGATCTAGCCTTGGAACGTGTGTCTCTGATGCCAACAGTAAAAGGGATATTGCAGCAGTCACCTCTGGTTCTCTGACCTTGAGCCATTGACATAAAACCACCAGATATGCACCTGGTATTATTCCCGACCCAGTGCATTGCTCCTGGTATTCTACTAATGTCCTATCAGCTAGAGATCTTAAGAAGCAGAGGTTTGCCTTCTCTGCAGTGGGGGAGGGGGTGAGGCAGGAAGAGAACCAAGCAGATTCACTCCTTTGCTCTGCTTACCTGAGAATGTCCTCTCCTGCAAAGGCCCTTAAAAAGAGAGAAAGAGAAAACTTGACCCTGCAAGCAGCCTGGTGAGTTTTGAATTCTGCCATTCCCAGATCAGTATTCTTCCCCTGTGGCTGTGAAGCCTCAGGCACTCAGAAATTCTAGGGCCCTGCACTGATCCATGCTTAGCATTTTGACTGCAGCTCCTCTGAGCTGGCAGATGCTGGCTTCTAGCCCTCAGGACGTGCAAGGGCCAAGTGCATTGTGGAGGTGTGATTCACTGCATTCCCAGAGGAGAGGGAGGTAGCCAACTGGCAGAGGATTACTGAACAGTTAGGCCAAGGAATTTCGTTGCTATTTGGATGGAGACATGCAGCTAGCTACCTCCATTCTCCTCCTCCCTCACTGAGGTATGGAGATGGAGGTGAGCCAGGGCTCTAGAGGCAGAGCAGAAGGAAGGGAGCTGCTTTACTGACTACCAAGATAAGGGGCTGTGTCCCCAGTGAGTCAACTGCATTTTTATTTGAGGTAGATTCTGACACCCCCAGATGTTTTACCCAAAACACACCTCGATTTATTGCCCAGAGGTAATATTTTAATGAGCAGCAAACTTAGTAGGGAAGAAAAATAAAACTGGCTAACAAAACAGCCCAGTATGTACGTCACACTCAAGGATTGTCTACAGTTCCTGATTAAGAGCTTTCTTCCTGCTGCACCTTGACTATCTCTGGCTCTTTGGGTGACTATTAGTTGCAGATTCATTGTACAGCCATTTTTTTTTTTCACAGTTGATAGTCAATATTATATTAGTTTCAGGTATACAGCATAGTGGTTAGACATTTATATAATTTACTAAATGATCACTCCAATAAGTCTAGTACCCACCTGACACCATACATAGTTATTACAATATTATTGACTATGTAACATATGCTGCATTTTACATCCCTGTGACTATATTTATAGCTGACAATTTGTACTTCTTAATCTTTTTCACTCTTTTCACCCATCCCCCAACCACACTCCCATCTGGCAACCATCAATTTGTTCTCTGTATCCATGAGTTTGTTTCTGTTTTGCTTGTTCATTTATTTTGGTTTTTTAGATTCCACATATAAGCAAAACCATATGACATTTGTCTTTATCTTACTTATTCTACTTAGCATGATATACTCTAGGTCCAACCACGTTGTCACGAATGACAAAATTTCATTTTTTTAATGGCTGAGTAATATTCCATTGTATATATGTAGCACGTCTTTATTTTCCACTTGTCTATCGATGGACACTTAGGTTGCTAATGTAAATAATTACACATCATTTTCAACCCTGCTACCCAAGAAACTTGCTGCTCCATGAATGCAAACCTCCCCATTACCTCCCATTTGACCTACATCCTTCCAGAGATGAAGACATGAAACATCACGGTAAATATTTACCCTGAAGTTCACACAAAGAACAAAAACCAAATATCTCATCCAAGCTCCCTCCCCCTTGAGTATAGATAAATGTGTTAAGTGAATAGAGATACCAGCATGACACTTTCTCACTCATCTCTGCACCAGCAACAGGGCAGTAACAAACAACATTCTGTCCCAAGTCTCTGAGGCACTTGGGGAAAGAACAGAACATTTCATTGACCTAAAGACAGAAAGTTAAGAAACAGTCTTTCCTTAGGTTGCCTTAACCCAGAGTGTCTTCACTTGCTGTGCAGTTTTAGACAGTTTAGTACCACTTCCCACTGTTCCAACTGAACACCCAACTGCTTCCAACATGGTGATGACCTAGCTTGTTTGAAACACATCCTGAGACTATCCTAAATCAAGTGGATTTAACATTCAGCCCAAAAGAAGTTTTTTGAAAATAAACTGCTTTTAGTCCATCCTTGTCATCCAAGTATACCAGGATTCTAGCTTCATTCAGACACAGGTTCTTCAAAGAAGAATGCAAAAGGAATGAAGGAAAGGGGAGCTTAACACCACCCCCAGCAAGAGTTCTGCAGTTCAATTCTGGCATTGTCCACCTATGGCGGTGCTAGCATAGAGCCCCAGGTTAAGAGCTCAGTATTCCATAAGACTGCCTCGACTTCAGAAGCCAGCCTCAAGTTCAGGGGTCTGTAGGCCACTTGCACTTCTGACTGACTATAAATTCAGGGGTTCCCATGAGCACCTCAGGTTAATAATTCTCTATAATGACTCACAGAACTTAGGAAATACTGTAAATAAAACTGTATAATAAAACTGTAAAAGTTGTATTATAAAGGATGCAACTCAGGAGTAGCCAAGCGATAGGATAACAGAGGGTGAGGTCTGGAAGGGTCCTGAACATAGAACTTCTGTGCACCCACCTTTATGGAATCAGGGCCTGTCATCTTCTGGGCACATCAATGTGTTCACCAATTTGGAAGCTCAACCAAGTCTCGGTGCCCAGAGATTCTGTTGGGGTTCCATAATTGATAAAATCACTGTCAACAGGATTGAATGAAACCTCCAGCCCCGCTTCACTCCCCAGAAGTCGTGCTGATCAGAATTCCAACCCTCTAATCACATGATTGGTTCCTCTAGTTACTAGCTTCCATTCTGAAGGGGAGCCACCAGGAGTCGCCTCATAAAGATAATCTCAGGTGCAATCCAAGGGGCCCATGAATAACAAAGACACACCTATCACTGGGGAAATTCCAAAGGTTTTAAATCTCCCCCACTTGGAAACACTTCTCCTTGGAAACACTCCAGACTGAGAAAGGAGAATAGATGTGAGCAAGATGTGCACAGAGCTATGCGATCCTGGCTCATGGAGAAGAGTTGGCCCTACTGGTGTCAGGATGGAGCGCCAGCACCTTCTTCACTCGCTAGATGTGCAGCTCACTTAGTCTCTGGGACTCAGTATTCTCCGCTGCAAAAGTGGCTTAATTATAGTGTCTATTCCAGAGTTGTCATGAGGAGGATTTGATACTATGGATGTAAAGTGTCTAGCATGTACAACTCCAGCAAGTGCTTGCTGAGAGTTTATAGTTGTGACTTTTTCTCCCTTCCCCAGGCCATGGTTCCACATGACTGGAGAGCAAGTATGAAAGCTCACCATGTGCAAGAAGGGGGCTTCAGAGGCAGAGGCCCTTCCACAGGGATGCATTTAGTCCCATGTTCCCCAGCCAGCCTGCCTACTCTTCAGTTCTGACTCACAAAGCACCACCTGGGTCAGTGTTCTCAGAGGTGAAAACTGACCACAACAAAGATATCTTCATTCAGACCCACCTCAGAGGAATCCAAAAGTCCAAAGAAGTAAAAACTGAACCTGGTATTTTTACCCCAATGTCCAAAGTATAATAGGTTCCTGATAAAGATTAATGCTAGAATTTAGATTTCTTAATTCCAAAAGAGCAAAAAAGTACAGTAATTTTTAAAAGATATTTTATTTTAAAAGGATATTTTATCACACACACAAATATATGTGCGCAATCCAGAGCCACCCTGCAGCCACAGTGGATCAGCAGGAGCCACACCTTCGTGCACTGCTGTGAGAACTGCCTCGCCTCACAGAGAACTCACTACACCAGATTCATCCTCAGTTATTTCATTGGCATGGTTTTGAAAGTAGATGACCACTTCTTAACAATTATTAACAACAAATTATAAAAAACAAAGCTTGTTGTTTGGATGCTTCAAGTATTTAGAGTTTTAGATAAATTATCTTCTAAAGAATTCAAGATCATGACCCGGGGTGAGTCCAGTGATTAGAAATATATCATAGTTCTGTTCTATGACAGTCACTCCTAATATTTTGGTATATTTAGTCTCAGTGTTTTTGGCCTTTTTTTCAAGTAACATTTATTTTCTTATTATAAAATAAATACACACTCTTTGTGGAAAATAGAGAAAAATGTCAAAAGAAAATAAAAGTCACCAGTTAATCACCCAGAAATAACTGCAGTTAATATTTTGTAATCTAGTTCTGGGTCTTACTTTTACACATAACATTTAATGATGAACATTTTTCCATGTCATTAAAAATTCTTTAAAAACATGTATGTGTGCAAGGGCATGAAAGACCCGTGACAGGAACATGGAGATTGGACCTCTGCTTCCGTGCCAAGATCTTCCTACCTCTTAGCTGCAGGCTGGCAGGCTCCTTCTTTCCTTGAGTTTGTATATCTGTAAAATCATAATGATATTCACACACAGCATAAAATACAGAAGAGGTAGGCAAAAGCCACTAAATGTATGATGGCTTCAGGTAAAATGCGTGAAAATGGAAACATGTAATGCAGCAGTCACCAACCTTTTTGGCACCAGGGACAATTTTCCATGGACTGGGAGAAGAGGGAATGGTTTTGGGATGATTGGAGAGTATTACATTTATTGCGCACTTTATTTGTATTATTATTTCATTTTAATATATAATGAAATAATTATACAACTCACCATAATGCAGAATCAGTGGGAGCCTTGAGCTTGTTTTCCTGCAACTAGATGGTTCAATCTGGGGATGATGGGAGACAGTGACACCCGAAGTGTGTTGCTTAATGTCCAGCCTACTCCCTAATCTTGTTTTGGTTGCTGTCACTGCAGAAAACCCTGCTTCACAAAAATAGGATGTTGGAAATGGAAGCAGGCTCTTCAGTGCTTTTTGTAGCAATCTCAGGATATTCCACCTTGACTTTAATCTAGAATGTATGGAGGTTTGAAGTTGTCTCAAACATACTTTTAAGGCCACTGTCATTTGCTATCTTAAGCAGTTGATCTTCTTCTAGCACGGACAAAGTTGATTCACCTGGCTTATTCACAAATGAGTCACAGATACATTCCTTCCTAGTTCGGGAGTCTTTTGTGTTTGGGACATCATGCTCAAACTCTTTTGAAAGCTGAAACAGGTAATGATGCACCAGTGGGAGGAAGAAGGCTCTGGCTCAGTCTCTTTCAAAATCTCTGCTAATGTCCAAAACATGTCAAAATCTCAATGTCCACTCATCGCCCCCATAATTCTGGTTTGGCTTTGAATGCAACTGCTTTATCTGCTGACTTGAACACAGCTGTCATTCTCTCCTGAAGTGAAGGACATTGAGTTGGTTAAGCAGGTTGAATATGTTCACACAAGTAAGCAAATTTTGCAAGCCAATTTATGTCACTGAAACGTACTGCCAGTGGTGACCGTTCTTCTAAAAAAAAAAATCCCTGGAGTGGATCTCGTAACTCAAAAACTCTGGTCAGTGATCTCCCTTTAGAAAGCATCTCACTTCTGTGTATGAGAGAGGACGTGTGTGTTCTGTGTCCATCTCCTCACAGAGCTGCACGAACAGATGTGAGTTAAGGGCATGTACTTTAATGTCATTGATAATTTTAATCATACCCTGCAAAATGTCGTTAACTTCAGGTGACATTTTTTCAGCTAGCCGGCATTTCTCTATGGATGACATAGTGCATAGATTCAGAAGTAACCTCTTTGACCCAAGTAGTGAAACCAGAAGGCCATCTAGTCATGGCAGCCACTCTGTCTGTGCATGTACCAACACAAAATGACCAATCCAATTTTCCTGGTATGTGACCATTCAAAGACTTGAATAGTTCTGCAGTTGTGGTGTTGGTTGACAACAAAAGTGTATATAACATACCCTCGTGCACATCCTCCTGAAAATATATTGCACAAAAACAAGCATTGTTGCCTTGTTGTTAACATCAGTAGACTCGTCAACCTGGCTTGCGCACCACAGTGACTCATGAATCCTCTCTAACAATTATGCCTCAATATCCTCTGCTATTTCATCAATTCATCTGCTTATGGTGCTAGCCGAAAGAGGAACACGTGCCACCTTTTGAACTGCAGCCTCTCCTAAAAGTTCACCACAAATGTCCTTAACAGCAAGCAGGATCGACTCTTCACCAATAGCTCTAGCAATGTGGTTAGCCACTAAGAATGATGCTCTCAGTGCAGAGGTGGTGGCCTTCAATAATTGCTTCTGTTCTTCATGTTCATGTTTTGTTTTGTTTTTTCTTTTGAAGAACTCCAAAGGCTTGTCTTTTAATGCAGGGTGCTTGGTTTCCAAGTGGCTATGCAGTTTTGAAGGTTTCATGGCTTTGTTGTAGCTGGTCGCCACACATTATACAAAGCAGATTTGGAGGATGTGAATCACCTGTTGCAATGAACCTATAATTTAAGTAGGACTCTTGGTATTTTCTTTTAAGTACAGCTTTCTTTTTGTTGGCAATTTTAGAGTCTTTTGCTGTCTCATCATTGGGTCTTTCTCCCTTTTCAAAGAAGCTCTTCAGTGACATTTGTTTTTTACTCATTTTGGCTAGGATTGGCTTGTGGGCTTACTAAAACTGTGACTGAGACAAGTGCGCAGTGTGGGAAAGAGGCACAGATGGAAGTGGTAAATAAAATAATGGGTGGGGGGGCGCAAGGCACACACTAAAATAAGTGTCAGATTCTTTTTTTAAATTTTATTTATTTAATTTTACTTATTTTTTTATTAAGTATATTGGGATAACATTGGTTAATACATTATGTAATTTTCAGGTATACATTATAATTTCACATCTGTATATTTTCTATTGTGTGATTACCACCCAGAGTCTAGTTTCCTTCAGCTACCGTACATTTGATCCCCTTTACCCATTTCACGCTCCCCCTACCCTCCTATATTTGACTCTCTTTACCCTGTCTATCTCTCTCCCCGCCCCTAATCCCTTACCCTCTGGTAACCACTAGTCCATAGTCCATGTCCCTGAGTCTCTGTTTGTTTGTCCTGTTCATTTGTTGCTTTTAGGTTAATATCTCACATATAAGTGATATCATATAATTTTCTACTTTTTCTGTCTGGCTTATTTCGCTTAGCATGATTATCTTAAAGTCCATCCATGTTGTCACAAATGGGATATTTCATCTCTTCTTATGGCTGAGGAATATTCCATTGTATGTATGTACCACAGCTTCTTTAGCCAATCTTCTATCGTAGGACACTTCGGTTGCTTCCATGTTCTGGCCACCGTGAATAATGCTGCTATGAACATTGGTGTGCAAATATCTTTTCGGATATGAGTTTTCAAATTTTGGGAGTAAATACCTAGTAGAGGGATTGCTGGATCATATAGTAGATCAATTCTTAGTGTTTTGAGGAAACCCCATACTGTTTTCCATAGTGTAAGCCACTGCTTTTAGATAGCACAGCATTTCAGGCGTCACAGCTTCTGCTAACAAAGAGAAGGCAAATGGGTTGAACCTCTGGCTCTTAAAAATGATGTGTTTACCTAAGTGTATTAATACTTTCTTGTATGTTAAGATTTTATAAAATAAATGATCTATATCTGACTAGAAAGATGTTACTATTTTCTTTCAGTGTGCTAAAAGGTGCTTGCATGGCAACAAATTTGCAAAGTATTAGATGTTGAAACTTATACTTTGATATGCTGTAAATAAATCATTTCATTTTCTTTGTAATCAGCATTATTTTACCCAAGTAAATGGGACTTTGGGGCTCTCAGCTTCTTAAAGACCAGCTTATATGTAGTATGTATGGTTCAACTAGGTCAATATAATGTAGTATTTCAAACTTTTCATAATGTTACCCCTCCTTTTTTTTTTTTTTTTTTTTTTGTTTTTTTCCCCCCCCTTTAGAATGTACATGTACTTATGGAATTAGTGAACGTAAATTGATTATATCTGAGCTTTATTATTGTCAGTTCTTATGACCTTTTATTGTGAATGGATGAGAATCAATAGAGTAGTGATTAACATCGGGATCAAAAAAAATAGGCTTCTAGTACAATCACCTAGTTTTTGCCTTAGAGCTGCTGTGAATGCCGTATCCCTAAAATGGACAAAGGTTGTGAGCACAGGTGTTCCACATTGAAATGCTCAGAATTACCTTAATTTTGTATGCAGTAGAAACAATTGACCTTATAATAAGGAACTAGATACCTTTGAAGCATGACAGGAAGTTTATGGAGTTGAAGAGTAGTTCAAGATTCAAGGTATATTAACTAATCACAAAATCTTAATGTACTAAAATTTTTAAAGTATCTGAAAGTTTAATAACTATGCTAATGTAAAAATATTTATGGTTTTACTTGATTCACATTTTTATAACTGATAACTTGCTTTTATAAGATGGATTCCTTCGTCTTTAACAACAGCAAAAACATTAAAAAACAAGAGTAAAGTACTGCATATTACTTTTAAAAATAAAATAAGTTGATGGATTAGTGAACATTAATTGATCTTCATTTCAATCTGGATGCAGACCTTTACAATATTAAAGTGCTTTGTTACAACCAAAGACAAAGACAAGCATAATTTAACTGTAAATGCAGAATTTATTCCTGAAATACAGGCATCCTGTTGATTCACTAGCACACTAGGAATTAGAAAACACAACCTTTTAAGGTAAATTTTGTGGAACTGGCAGTACACCCTGTGGCTTGGCAGTCTAGTCAGAAGGATGATACCACGCTGACTATATAACTAGATCTTTGAACAGTATTCTCAAGGGTGGTAAATGCAAAACAAAGTAATATCAACTGGCACTTAATTCTGCAAGTTCCCTGCTGATTGGGGTATTCAGTGAAATGGAACTCTTCCTGACAGGAAGTCAGCCTATGAGTATGGAGACATCTGAAAATAAAGTGTGCTTTAATTTGGCACCCTACTGTTTTACAACTGGTCTTTTAAATTTGGGATTAGGAAGAGAGCAAAAGGAATATATGAATGGGAATATTCTAAGCATAATGTTTTCTTTTGGTTTTAATGTAGTTATTAATATAGGTTGGTGTCTCTATTTCTCAGCTATTACTGCATAGTTTTGCTTAGTTCTTTCTATTAATGTTACAGTATTACAGAAATTTATAGTATTATAGAAAGGCTAGGTTTAAAGTGTAAAGCTTAAGATTGTTTAATATCCAACTCTCTGATAGCTTTGTGAAGACTCAGCTGTATTCCCATCCATATATTTTTCTTAAATAGTATGCAATTTAAGGGATTTTAGTCAGAGTAATCAGAGTTCTTTGGATCAAGATTCAAATTTTTCTGTTTAAAGTGTTTGTCTCAGTTGGTTCTGAGATAAAATAATTATTTAGTAATTTAGTCCCATGATATGTACTGTTAATGTGTAATAGCATAATTTAGGAAGGGAAAATATTTATGTTCTCTGAATACCATTTGCTTGGATTATCATTTCCCACCCTTTCGCTTTGAGTCTATATCTGTCTTTGGAACTGAGATGTAACTCTTGAAGACAGCATATGGTTGGGTTTTGTTTTTTGATCCAGTCTGCAACTCTGTGCCTTTTTATTGGTGAGTTCAGTCCATTTACATTTAGGATGATTATTGAAATATTCGGTCTTCTTATAGACATTTTATCTTCTGCTTTCTGGTAGCTTAGTGTTTCCATTGCTTCCTTATCCTTGTTTCTGTTTATTTTGGTTGGCTTTTGTGGGTTTTGCCTCTGGTTCTTCTTGTTTTATGTTATATACTTCATTTCTAAATCTTTGGTTGTGGTTACCATTACGAATATGAAAAGGATAGTTATATATATACAGCCGTCCATATTCTGCATGTGCCTTATCTGTTTTCCCCTTTGCAAATTTGGATCTTTGAATCCTCTCCTTTTCAGTCATTGTTATCTCAATTTGTCCGTATGTATGGTGAATGTTCATTACTCTTGTGATATAGCAATTCTCTTCTTATTATTTAAGCTTATAATGCCCTATTCTTAGTAAGGATTGCATTCCTCTGCTTCTATTTGCCTGATAGTCACTTTAATCCGAATTATGTATTTTTTGTTGTTGTTATTTTGTTAAGTGAGCTATAATTATGTATTTTTTGTTGTTGTTATTTTGTTTTAAGTGAGCTAACCCCTTTCAGTACTTCAGTAGGGCAGGCCTTGTAGTGGAGAATTCCCTCAATTTTTGTATGTCTGCAAAGTCTTAATTTCTCCTTCATATCTAAAGGAGAGCTTAGCTGGATACATTATTCTAGTTTCTTTCACTTAATAGTTTAAATATTTTATTCCATTCTTTTCTGGCTTGTAAAGTCTGCACTGAGAAGACCAGTGATAACCTAATGGGTTTTCCCTTATGTGTTACCGTTTATTTCTTCCTGGCTGCCCTGAGACTTCTATCTTTGTCGTTGATTTTTGTTAACTTTAATACGATGTGTCTTGGTGAGGTCCTTTTTGGGTTGAGATAGTTGGGTCTTCTGTTGACTTCTTGAATTTCAAGCTCTAGCTCATTCCTTAGATTTGGGAAATTAGCATCCACCGTTTGTCTGAAAATGCTTTCTAGTCACTGCTCCTTTTCCTCGCCTTCGATAATACCCATTCTTTTTTTTTTAGATGAAACAATCTTTGGTTGACCTCACAGATTGCAAGGACCTCGTCAGCTTACAATCCCTTATTTTTAATTTTTTTTTTAATGCCTACAGGACCTGGTCTTCCTAGGTGGTCTTCCAACCAAGTATTAACCAGGTCTGACTCTGGCCCATTATTCTTGTTTCCTCTCCTGATACTATTGGCTAGTTCTTATGTTTCTCTTTCACTATTTTTCATTCTTTGGTTTCTCTCTTCTGCCTTCTGATTTATTTCTAGATTTCTGTCTTGGATATCACTGATCCTTTCCTCCATTTTGACTCTATTTCCCAAGCTTGCTATTTCATTTTCAACTCTTGCAGTGTGTGTGTGTGTGTGTGTATGTTTGTTTGTTTGTTTTTTATCTCCAGATGATCTATTCTGTTCTTCTTGAGGGTTTCAATCTCCTTGCTCTGCTCATCTAGTTGTTTTTTCAATTCCTGAAATTGTTGATATGACTCTTTTTGGAGCTCACTGAGTGTTTTCAAAAGTACCATCCTGCATTCTGTCATTTAAGTCTCATATTTCTATGTCTGTAAGCTTATTTTCTGGAGATTTTTCTCTTTCTTTCTGAAATGCTTGTCACCTTGGTTATATCATGGTGTTTAATGGACTATTTATCTGCCTGGGCATTAATGAAAGTGTATTCTACTGTTTTTCCAGAAAGATTTATTATATAAAGTTTTCTCTTTAGCTTGCTACAAGAAGGAGCTTTTCTTTTGGTTTCCTGTAGTTGGTATCTAAGCCTCTTGGATCTCTGCTTTATACACAGACTAAATAATGTCTTTTTTATTTTCTTGTAGAAATTTAATCACATTCACTACTCTCAGTTTCAGTCCCTGTCAGTGTTAGCAAATGGTTTCAGTAGTGTTTGCTCAGATTTTCCTGGGCCTCCGCGGTGATCAGTCTTGGAAATATGCAGGGAGGGGCCCTCTGGGTTGGGAGTTGAGGGCTGTGGTTCAGCCTTGATAAAAATCAACTGTTGTTAAAATCAACTATTGTTTCTCTGTGGTCCCATCTTGCTTCTCTGCTTTCTGCCCTGATGGCTGGGCCCTGCTGCTGGCTGTGTAGAAGATCCGACACTTCCAGGTAGGGTTGTTCAGGGAAGCCGCTACACCTTCACCCCTCCACTTCCTCCTTCAAGGAGCTCCTGCGGCTGTGAGAGGCCATATCTTTATTTCTCCCAGTCCACCACCTGACAACTGGGATTCTGACCTATGGTAGTTCTTATGCACAAATCTCACGCTCAGATGTGCTGGTGTGCAGTTTGGGTGTTTTTTGTTCAGTTTTATATGTTCAGCTTATTGTTGTTTCAAGGGGAGAGATCTGAGGACGTTTCTCACTCCACCATGCTTCTTAACAGTCCTACAGGTATATCGAAGTGTCAGATTCTGACTTAAAGCTTGCCACCAGATGCAGGTGTACAATTAAAATATATCAACTCACTTGCCACTATAAAGCCTGCCACCAGTTGCAGCTTAATTGTCACTTGCCACTCACTGATCAGGTTTTGATATGAGTCTACAAGCATTTGACTTATTATGGTCTCTGTGCAGTCAAACCTCTCTGCTAATGTCAATCTGTATTTGCAGCCACTTCCCAGTGCTAGCATCACCTCCTCAACTCCACCTTAGATCACCAGGCATTAGAGTCTCATAAGGAGCATGCAACCTGGATCCCTCGCATGCACAGTTCACAGTACAGTTTGTACAGTTTGGTGGGCTCACAGATCTCACTCTGAATTCAGGCCTGAACTTGGCCAACTGAAGGGAATTAGTGTCCCTCAGAAGGAAGGTGCTCTCCAGAAATGAGAGGAGACTCCATGAACCCCAACTCCTTTTGTCAGGACCCGATGGGGCAATAATCATGTAGGTAAGAGCCATGGGACTCACTTTATTTGGCAGGTACTGCCAAGAAGGGGCCCTATCTGATATTTCTTAGCAAGTTTTCATCCTTTGGTTCTCTTTAGTTTTAAGCCCCCAATCACACAGCTCTGAGTTACAGTGTTTATTTAGAAACCTCACAAACCATTGGTGTTTGGTTGCACTTCGTGTTTTGGAGTGACTGATGCTGAGTTCCTGGCTACAAGGGATTCTAGGAAGTAGAGTATTAACTACAACAGACTCTGCTACAAACTGGATACTTTGTATTTTATCTTGAATCCTCACAACAACCCTATTATCCTTACCACCATTTAAAAAATAAAGACAAAGAAATAGATTGAGAGAGGTAAAGTCACTTACTTATTACTTGACCAGCAAGTGCCAGAGCCAGAATTTCAACCCTTAAATTCCATGCTTTCTCTTTGTGGTCACAGATGGGCATGGCCACAGTCACTCTCTCTCAGCTCAGAGGCAGAGTTAGTCTATGCAGGGGTGGTAATTTATGGCCCCGCACCCGCTTACATTAACTGTGGGACCATGGGCAAGTTGACATTGCTTTGCCTCAGTGTCCACATCTGTAAAACAAGACAACATGGGATGGAGTTTACTGAGTGAGTGTTGACGAGGTGAGCTAACCCTTGTACGATGCTGGTGGTACCAGGAAAACAATGCATATTATTCTTAATATTTCAGACATCAGAGAAAGATTCCAAGGTTATGAATGAGATGGAACTGGGTAGGTGTTCTTTCAGGAGATGAAGATGTGGCAGAGAAATGTATAGGAAATGGCATGAGATGGGAAAGTGGATCCTTGCAGGGAGAGGGGGTGTGGTAGTACAGGAAACAGACAAGTTTGGCTGGAGAAGGGGTTATACGGAAGGGACTGACAGAAGTGAAAACTCAGGCTAAGATGTACCAAGCTCCAAACACTGGATGAAGGAGTTTGGCCTTGGTTCTAAGGACTAGAACCTGAGGAGAGATAGCAGGTGTGTGCTTTTTTGGAGGATGTTTTAGAAGGAGAGGAAGGCCAGAGGAAGTCAGTGATGCTAAATCTGGAAATAATAACTTTATGACTAAGGGCATAAACAATGAGAACAGGCATGGCCTTAGGGAGTTTTGGGTCCAAAAGCAGGGTCTGTTGCACAATGTTGGCAAGAGAAAAATTCCTGACCTTTTACTGCTATCTCTTGTCCCCCAAGTCCATGAGAGAAAAGAAGGCGAGGTATATTTCCAGAACACTGAGCCATTAGATACGATTTCTAGGATTTGATTGCCACTTCTCTCCCTACACATTCCCCTCACTGCACATTGGAGGGCCTGAGGGGGAACACCCAGCCTGGACGGCATTTAATAGTGGCTTCTTGGAGGGTATAACTGAAAAATCTGTTCCTTTATCCCATGCTGCTACTGCTATCCAGTGGTAAAAGCAGGAATTGCGCCAAATGTCCACCTCAGCCCTCCAGGCTGGTGAAGAACCTGTGGATTCACCACATGAGAAATGTTACTTTTTTAGAAAGTGTAATATAGAACTTAGACACGAGGAAAAAAATAGTATATTTGGAATTAAGAGTCTTAATTCAAATATGTTTGGGATTCTAAATTTTACAATCAATATGAAACTTAAACATTGCTGTGACTGTTGCTGTGGCTTCCTTTTATCTGAAACAAAGACATTGTCTTTGCTTTTTACTAAATATAAATAAGAGGAATTCCCTAAGCTGCCTGGAATGGAGAGGTGGGTGAGTGGTGGCCACCACCCACTAATGAGTACACTTGCCCACGTACTGCCCAGTCATGTGAGCCAGGGCAGCTCTCACCCTCTGTTGCTTCTGGTTGCACATGTTCCTGGAGTGATCAGATCCAGCATTTTCTAGGGTGTCTTCATGTACTTATAATTTCCATTCTCTTTTTAAAACCGTGACCCCCTTTATCCCTTTATTCGGGGAGGCACAAACAGGACAGGACGCCTTCCGTCAGCCTCTCCATGAGATAGGTGTGAACAGTTCTGTGAGGAACCTTGAAACCACACTTTTGTGTTTGAATTGGTTCCCTGGAGGAGTAAATGACTCTGCACAAGTTATTTAACCTTCTGTGAGCCTCTGTTTCCCCATCCGTAAAATGGGGATGATCTCCACACAGCAGAAGGTTGTAAGGTTAAACGAGGTGAATTTGCTCTTTGTTCCACTCACCCCAGACCACTGAGCAAGGTCTTCTTTTCTTTTACTCCCTTAACTGTTCAAACTATTTAGGCTGTGATCCCTATATTCATGTCCAGGCCATGAATATAACATGAGTATAGGTGAAATCTGTACAACCAGGAGTATGCAGCTCTGCCCTCAAAAGAAGGGGTGGGAGCAGGTCATGTTGATGACCATGTGTGCCCCAGAGGAAGGCCAGAGACAAAGAAATGAGGGGATTTGAAGAGCAGAGTTAGGATAGATTAAGGCCAATGTGTGAGGCTCCCTACCCAGTCATGACAGAGTTAGGACAGTTGCTTAGCTTCTGGAGTGAGAGGTGAAGGCAGAGCCCACACAACTGCCTCCCTAACCAGAGCAGATCGGGCCATGGTGTTATAGACACAGAGGGAAGAGGGTCTTTTAAATTGAGCCTGGCCTTTCAGGGTGAGTTGGATCTGTGGGTGAGAAAGTGGTGGAATTGCCAGGTGAGGTGGAGCAAGGCCCAGGGAAAGGAGATAAGAATGAGTACAAGGTCAGGGGCAGTCTGGGTGAAAGGAAGGCTACTAGACACAGGGTGGTGGGGAAGGGAGCCATTTACAGGCTGGGGGGATGAGGTTTCATGAGGCTATGCTGCAGGTGAGGTGGATATCTATGTGCAAATGCCCAAGTGGTCAGGGAATCAGAACTTCTGTGAATGGGCATCTCAAGCGCAGGTTCATCTCTGATGACCTCAATTCATTTCTCACAACAGAAAGTATGTACTTGTGGGTGAAAGACAGGAAAGAAACATAACAATGTCCCAGACAGGACTCAGTGCCACAGGGACAGAAGGCAGACATCCCCTGTCCATTGATGGTTAACAATCTATAATTCTTTAATTTTGTAACTTTCTAAGAGTAGTCTGGGGAGGAAAGGAAAGATTTTTCCTGTCACTGAGTATGGTTCAGACTGCAGCTCCTGTGGGAGTTTTTGTCGCTACGTTCATTTTGGCAAAGGACGTGACTTAGAACCACTGAAGTGGAAAGCTACTTTCTTGGGAAAAGCGGCTTTCAGGCGCTGACGTGAGTGGCCTGACCGACGGCGGACACACACTGCCCCCTGGTGTCCGAAGCGTTCATTGCATGTTGGTTGCCGCCAATGGCTGGGAAGGGCTGCAGGACAGCTCTGCTAAGGTTCCTTCTTACCTTGCAAACTTTCTTCCCGCGGATTTTTTTTTTTTTTTAACAGATGTCCTTTCAAACAATCAATACCGAACCAGTTTCTGTGTTTAACAACCTATTTGCACACTTCTTGGTCATAGAATCCTACAGAGTTAAAAATCACAGAACAATGTAGAAGTGGGGTCTCCTCCCCCCATACTTCTTTCCACCACAGCCCACCTGTGAAATGGTTTGCGTGATGCTTTGCGTCTTTATAGACAGATCTGGAATCAAGTCCTGGCGCTGTCATGTAGATGCTGTGTGACCTGTCAGTGAACACGGCACTTAGTCTTGCTACACCTTATTCAGTCAACTGAGTACTGCATGCCAACTTCCACTTTGGTAGCATGCCAGAGTAAAAAAACAAATGAATCCTAATCTTCAGGAGCTTATAATGGTGGAGGACTTAGATGGCAGGAGAGCATTTTCAATACTGCATTAGAAGTTTCAGGTCTTGGGGACACTTTATCTGAGGACTAGGGACTGTCCCCTGAGGGTGGTGTAAAGGTTAAATGAAATAACATGGGTAAAGCATTTATCTTGTCATTTGGCACACAAGAAGCAATAAATGATAGTTATCAAGATTCCAAAGGGACCTTATCAAGTGGGGACAACAGTAGGTGTGGAGATAGCATGGAGGTGATATTCTGTGGGAAGGATTCTCTAGACTAGAACCATCCGATAGAAATAGACAGTGAACCACAGATGCAAGCCACAAATGTGGTTTTAAATTGTCTTTGTGTCCTCAGAACTAGTCATGGGATGCAGGCTGCCCCCAAGGAGGGGAGAGAGAGACAGTTTTCTGTGGCTGAGAGCAATTCAAGAACA
Source organism: Pteropus alecto (assembly GCF_000325575.1). Taxonomy (NCBI): domain Eukaryota; kingdom Metazoa; phylum Chordata; class Mammalia; order Chiroptera; family Pteropodidae; genus Pteropus; species Pteropus alecto. The sequence goes on along the minus strand of NW_006494608.1, from coordinate 3,967,521 downwards.
TACTCATCTGTGAGCCATTATTTCCTCTTCTCCAATACCCATCACTCCTACCAGCTGAAGGAATGCCTAAAGTTAGAAGAGGGATCTTGGCACAACATCTCCTACTGTTTCTTTCTTGTGCTCTTGGATTCATTCACTTCATCTGGTGAGTTCACCTCCACGTGGAAACATGTTCCAGGACTATGATTGGTCTGCTTTTCTAAGGAAACTTAGAATGAAAGCCAGTGAGAGGAACTATAATGCACCACCGCAGTCTTCAGGCTGCAAGATGTAGTCATCATCTCCTTCCTTTACCACCTGTTCTCCTTGACCCTTATCCTTGGTTAGCATCTCTGCTGGTCTTGTGGTTCACTGGTGTGCAATTCAGGCTGCCATCCTTGAGGAATCTGAGCCATTGATACTGTGGAATTCTCAAGCCATGGCTACTACACTTGTCAATTTCTTGTCGAATGTGGGATGCAAAGTACCAAAAGATGTCTCATCAAATTTTTTTTTCTTTTTTCTTTTTGCCTTCATTATGAAATAGCAGCCATATCTCCTCTTGAAGATCATGGTCAATTATACCTGAAGTCTGATGATTCCTCTCTTGATTGTTGGCCTCCTGATACAGGAGCACTAAAGTTATCAGGCTTTAGACATAGCTTAATGTTTCATGGGATCCTTGCAATGTCCTCATGATCTTCCTCTGGGAATCAGAACTTTTAGTTATGTTGGATCTGGAATTTCAGGAATGGGAAGCACAGATTCCCCAAGTGGATCTTTGGGAAGAGTAGTTAGTAGGATCATGCCTATTTCAACCTCTTGGTTATTGGACTCTGAAAGAACATTCATAAGCTAGAGCCACAGACCTATGAGGTATGCAACTTCCTAGTCTCTGCTGAATGCTTTTGGTTCTTAGACTCATATGATTTAGTGTGTATACCGCACCTGGAGGATGGTGTCCCATTCTCACAGGGCATTATCTTCAAGATGGCACTACAGCTGGTTATGCCATTTTGCTCTATCAGGTTGGCAGCTTCTGGTGGTGTAATATATCGTAGGACCAATGATTCCATGGGCCTGTTCCTCCTAACACATCTCCTTTGTCACACTTCCTTGGTCTGAAGCAACGTGGAATTCCATTTTAGTGGATCAATTACTTTGCTAGCCTTTGTAGAGTGGGCCTTGTTGGCTGAGACCTTACAGGCAAGAAATACAAACCAGTACCCTGAATATCTATTTCCTCCAGTCATAGTGAATTACTACACCTTCAAGGTGGAAATAGTCTTGTGTAACCAACTTGCCATGAAGTAGGCATTTGGTTACCTGAAGAAATGGTGCCATGTGCGATGATTTAGCATTGATGTCTATTGCTGTCTGTCAGACTGGAGGTACAGTAGCAGTAGCTAGTCAGCCTTGGGGAGTGGGAACCTAGCATTTGGACCCATGTACAGCCAACTTCTCTGCAATTATGTATATAATAGTCATGAGTCCTTTGCACCAGAACTGAGGTAGCCGATGACAGAGATTGGTTGTTGTCAATTCTTAGGGTCATTCTGTCTTCTTAGTTGTTTACTGGTTCTTCAGTGGTGGTTGCTTTCTGGTGGGCATTAAAATGTGATACAAAATCTTCATATGTGTGCCTATTCCACAGGCTTGTCAACATGCTCCTTCCACAGACCTCTGTATTTCTGATCTTCCAATGTTTCTCCTTTCGGGGCCATGACTGCCAACCAAGCCATTCACTGCTACCTGTGAGTCTGTACATATTCTCTGCTCAGATCCCTCCTTACCCTGCAACATAGTTGGCTGGTAGATTTTTTGACCTTTTATAGTATATCTATCTACATTAGTATGCCCACTTCTCAGGGCATTCTGATCCCTTTCTCCACCATTTGACCCAGAAAGTTCTGGCATCTCTACTGTAGTTAGTGTACTGAAGATTCTAAGAACTAACCTCTAAGCATGTTAGCATTATCTGCCAGGGCCTTGCCACAATATTAAATCTTGTATCACAGGAGAGGACTTTCAGATAGACAAACTCTTCTTTATCTCTTATTTCCCTTGATCAAGCACCCTCAGGATCAAACCCCTTACATCTCTTTCCAGCTCTTGCTGGGGCATGTTGATTAGATCTTGTAGCTTTTTCAGGGCAATCCCAGGTATCTATTGCTTTCACTATTATCTCTCTACAGTTTCAGGGGTTGACTGGGCTAAGATAAGTAGTTCTTATTCTGGATTGCTCATGTGGTTAGAGTCACATACTGGCTTGGATTGGAGTCACCAGGTCACTCTATTATTCCATTTATAGGAAGTGACCAGAATAGAAAAAGAGAAAGAGAGAAAGAAAGTGGATTAGTGGCTGCTTGGAGCTGGGGAATGGGCAGATTGAGCATGATAGATCACGGGAGCAGGATTTTTTTTTTTGAGGTGATAAAGTGTTCTAAAGTTGATTGTTGCAGTGTTTGCACATTTCTGAATATACCAAAACTACTGAATTGTATATTTTAAATAGGTGAATATATGATATATGAATTATATCTCAATAAAGCTCTTATAGAAACAATAAAAAGAAAGCAAGGTCAATTCTATGTTCGAGGATCTAAGTAAATCTTATCTATAGAGAGGGAAGATTAGAGCAAGGATGGAGATGTAATTGATAGAGAGTAATTGGTAAAGTCACTCATATTTGCCAGGGGGAGAATGGGCAGTATTTTGTCAGTTACATAGTGACCTTGTTTTTGTCCATTGCTTAGACAAAAGTATGGAGTAGCCTTGTTTTGTCCCACTTTATCATGGTCTCAGAGTGACCTTGTCTGATGTTGGTGGCACTGGTTTTCTGTGAGTCTGCTGATGTTCTCCAGGAGAATACCAAAGACCAGCTGTGACTGTCAGAGAGCAGCTGTCAGCATGGAGGCCAGTTCCCAGTGTTGGGTTGATTCTTGGGTGTCAGGGGCTACTTTTTTCCTATCTCACATGGATCTATGGGAGGTTATGGGAACAATTTGGTGGGCTTGCAAACCCCTGAAATTGTGTGCTACATTCCAGAATGAGAGTGTGACTTTAACAGAGAAAATCTATAGGATTTATTAAATTCTTTAACGTGGTTTGTAACCAGAAACAATTAAAAAATAGTGACTAAATAAAAAAGTGAAAAAAAAAATACCCTGAAACTGCAGACATTTTGAAAGCTGTTATGAAGGAAAATGCAGTAGGGGGTAGAAGCCGTGGTGAGAGAAAGAGGAAAATTACCTAGAGAGATTAGTGTTTGAAGTGGGAGAACAGCTTCAAGGTGGAGCCTATGCCTGCATCAAGGGCCACAGAAATGTTAAGACAGGTCAGAACTAAACTGAGTTCATTAAACAGATACATCCTGGGTATACCGCATCAGTGTAGATAGAATCTCAGAAGACATTTTTGTAAAAAAAGGGGGGAGGGGACATTCATTTTCCCTGAATGGATTATTCATTGATTTGCATGAAACACCTATTTTCTAATGCTTTGGGTCTGTGAATTTGAGGAGTCATATTTCCTTATCCAGAGGCAGGGTCAGGATACAAAGGTCAGTGGTCTCTGTGAGTGACTGAGAAAGCAAGGCAGAGTCTGGGAGCCTCTTGCCAGCTGGCTGTCCCAGACCAGCTCCTTGACTCACTCCATTCATCTTTCAGTGAGTTTGAGAGGGTGGCAATAAATGGAAATGTTTAAAATTCCCAAATGAATATTTTCTGAAACATTCACCAGGGAACAGGAGGTTGCACACCTCATAGGTCTGTGTCTCCACTTTATGAGTGTGTTCCCTTCTGGAAGAGTTTGCTCACAGATCTGCTTGATCTGAAAAAAGCCAGAGACAGTTTCCCGCCCCTCCACCCCCGAAATATAGTGGCCTCTCCTCTTTACTTTCCATTGACAAAGAGGTCCTCTGCTTTTACTTGCATCCACTTCACATGGGAAAGAAAAAGGGGGGACGGTTAGTACCCTCATGACTATTTTGGAAATATTTCTGAAGCAATTCAGGGCCTCAGATTACAACTAATGTCCAATATTTCAAGTGGGAATGTGTTACTTGCTTCCCAGTTTTGTTCCTCTTAAACCCCGATAATAGAAAGATTCTGTAGAAATAGTCATACTAATAGCTAATATTTACTGAATACTTACTATTTACTAAGTAAGTACTTTCCACACATCAGATCATTTAATCTGCACAACTGTATTCTATATGTGTTATTATTATCACCATTTTGCAAATGAGAAACTGAGGCATGGCTAATTCAATTATAAGTACTACTATTACCTATTCCATACATACTATATAACTCTACTATATTAGAAATGCTATTACTATAGCATTTTATTCACTTGACCAAAGTCACACAGCTAAAACTCTAAGGAGGAGGTAGCTGATATACTTTGGGATCTATGCCTTACCTCTCATTAGTAGCATGCTGTTGACCAGTGCTAGAGTTGGTATTGAAGAGGCTCAAGATAGCTCTAATAGCTATGATGTTGTGCTTGGTCATTTCTCCTAGTCTCTCCAGCCATCTGCACATGTTTATCCATGGCTGGATGGAGAAAGCAGAGGATCCGTGGCCTCAACAGTGTTCTTCAATGTTTAGGAACTTGGAAAAGAATTGTTCTCATGGCAGGTGTGTGGTGGGGGAGGTTTGTGGGGTGGAGAGCCCTGGAGGGACTTTGAATTTGCCAAGAATTTCTGATTTGATTCATGGATATACAGACACTCCAAAAGTGAACTGAAGCATTCAGTGAAGGGCAGCATTGGCTCCTGAAGCTCAGGATCCCAGGTTATCCAGAACTGGTCTCAGAATCAGTGATAAAGAAGGCACGAAGGACTTTTGCTCTTTGGTCTCTCCGCTCCTCTGATCCCTTCTCCACTCTCTGCCCATTAGGGCTTGAGGGAGAGGGATGATTCTATTACAAATGTAGGTAGAGGGAAAAGGGTGGATTCTTTATAAAGCTTAGTTTCTGGTTTGAACAGGAGACTTACTAAATATATCATTGGCTATAAATCAGAGAAAATATGATGCTTTCATGGGACTTCCATTTCTTACCCAATATGTTTACTTAAAAAAGTATTAGCCTGAAATTTGATGTTTAATTGAAATGTACTTAAATTTAATTTGCCTGCCACCAATTATACTTTACTTAGAAATTGAGGTTTAAGAATGTGTGGTTGTGATCCTCAGATATATCTGAGAGCTATAATTCTTATCTCCAGAATGGTATTTTCCTTGGATAATGAATAACATGAGAGGTACAAGTTAGCTGCATACCTGAACTTCAAGGACAGCACGATGACACTCTGAAATGGAACCTAAACTGATAGGCAAACAGCCCCTTGACTACTAAATAATTCTGCTTTAATACTGTGAATTTGGCATCTTATTATTTTGCACATCGTGGGGAAAGGAGATTGTGACCTTTTTATAGTGGGAGCAGGCTGGCATTGTCAGGATGATATGTCTTGACATGCCAGGTGGTGCTGAAGCAAGTTTTGCTTTCACAAAGCCTGGTGGCTGTGTGACTCTGGGAGGGGCTGCAAGAAGGATGGTGCAAGTGAAAAATGAAGTAAGCAAGACCTGCGAGGGCAAAGTCCAAGACCAGAGAAATGCACTCTCTAAGGAAGGGCAGAGAGGTCAGATGCAGCAAGTCAGTAGCCCAGGGCCTTGTGGTGGAGCCCAGGAGCAAGTTAGAGAGAGAACATAGAGTAAACAGGATTCTATGAAGAGGAGCAGCATGAGGTTGGGGAGGGAGGTGGCTGGAGGGCAAGTAATTCTGATCAGAAACTACAAGAATTATTCAGAGTGCCCAAGAAGTGAAGGGCCTGCTTCCTTGACAGCCTAATTATATGTCAAAATGGCAAATAGTGCCTTGGGCTGGAGAATGCAGGTGGACTGTCAGAGTAGAGGAAGGGACTTTTAGGCTACAAAAAGGAGTGGAAACAAGAGAAGACCAGAAACGGATGTTTGAGAATGAAAATCTTTCCCAGACAATGAAGAAAATTCAAATTATCTAGGGTTTCCTATTGGTTTTATTGGACTTCGATCTGTGCATTGTGGCACACTTGAGTTTTGCACTTGAACCTGAAAGTATTCTGGACTGAAGTGAACAAGATGAAGGAAAAGAAAAGAGAGTGAGCCTGTCCAGGACACAGCAGCTTAATTGTTGACTTCTGTCATCAATAAGATTGGGCTCTTGTTACTTCATTTACTTTAGTTCATTCTTTTCCACTATGAATACAAAAAGATGGTGATGGGGGAAGGACACCAAAGCATGTGGAGGCAAGTTGGGATTAGTGAGCTGGACATGGAGACGGAGAAGAGACCTAATAAGGATAACAATTACTTTGACTGCAGTGGCGAACTTACCATGTCTGGGAACACAGAAACTCTGTGAATGTGTATGCCTATCTAACCTTTTGATCTGTGCAAACCCACTCAGCTATTATTGTTAAATAATCTTCTCAGTGTCATCAATGGAGAAAGTCTTTCCCTTTGCTCTAAGCTAACTCTCTATTAGGACATGTTTGGGGTATCTAGGTCACAGCAGTTAAACACTGAGCTCATTGCCTGAGCCAAATAGCCCTGATCATATTACAATAATATCAATAACAACATCAAAACAAAAAACACCTATAGAGCACTTGTTACCTGCCAGGCACTAATCTATGCACTTTGAATGTATTATTACCTTATCGAATCCTACAACATCTTTAGGAGGTAGATAAAATTCATATGCCCATATTACAGTTGAAGAAACTGAGGTTCAGAGAGATTAAGAAATCTGCTCCAGGTCACACACTTAGATTGTGTGCTGGAGTCAGAATTTGAGTCTAAGAAGTCTGGCCCTATAGTGTATGCTCTTAGGCAAATGTATTTGTGTATACTTAGGTGTCGTCAAGCCACCTGGCAGAATACAATATGTTCCTAGGTAGAAGTGCACGCTGTGCTGTTCCCCCATGAAGCCAGCTTGCAATGTATGTCATAGACCAAGATGAGTGTGAGACCCAGCAAATTTGAGTTAGAAAATGTAGGTTTTAATTTTTTGATCTCCACAAAGCCATGTGAAATTCTGAGTGTCATTTTAAATTCTCTCAGTCTCAAATTCCACAAATAGAGATAATAATACCTCTCTTGCCTACATCATCAGATTTTGGGTACTATCAGATGAAACCAGTTTAGGAAAGGGCTTGGTAAATTGTTAAGGAATATGGGGATGTAAGTAGTTGTTATGGCTCTGTGGAAACCTCTCATCATGGCATAATGAATGACCAGGCTAGAGTAAGACCACAGTATCATTGTCACTTGCAAAGGGCAGCATATTAATTTTTCTACATCACTGGGAAAGTAAAACCAGGAAGCATCCCAGCCCTGCAATGGAAGCCTGACGGGATGCGCTTGGGTCAGAAGACACATTTACTCTGACCCATTGTGATAACTTAATTAAGTTCTCTTTGGGAAAGACCATAAAAGGCTAACATAGTCATGGGCAGTGACGACATTAAAGGGCACTGATGAATGTCCATCATCTTCAAGTTTATTCAGCTACATTCCTGGCACTATCTCTCAGTAAGCTTCCAAAGTGCACAGATAACAGTTGGAATTGTAAGTATTTACTCCAAAGACAGGCAGGGTCCCAGACAAAAACTTTCTTCTTCTGAAAACTAATGTGAGTACCTCAAAACTCAAGGCCACAAGTTTAAATTCAATTCACATCAATGTGACTAAATCTTCTACTAATGACTGTTCAAAGGCTGAAGAGGAAGACATTGGTCAAGTTGGAAAGCTCCCAGGAGACACATCAGTTTCAAATAACAGCCACAACAGACACCATCTAACTGGCTTGATGACTCTTAAGTAGACACATGGAAGACATAAGTCATAGAGAGCAAATTTGAATGGAAAATAGGAGAAAACATATGTTGAAAAGAAAAAATATTTTGAGGAATATTCATTTAAAAATATGTCATTGAAAAGTTCCAGACATTGTTGGAGAAAACAAATATTTTTTATTATTGGATAGAATGTTCCAATCTTATATCCATTGGATTACTTGACCTCTGAGACCCATTAATGTAATTATTCAAGTAATGACTCTTACCAGTGATTTACAGTCTTGATCAATCAATTTCTAATACTATTGTGTTCATATCTCTTTCTAACTTTGTTAATTTAAGGTTTCTATATTTTAAGAATTTTTGCTTAGGCACCTACAAATTTATGATTACTTTAACTTCTAGATAATTGTTCTACTATTATATTGAACTCCTGTTTATCTTTATTAAGATATTTTGCCTTACATTAAATTTTTCTGGTATCAATACTACTATATCAGCTTGTTTTGGATTATTATTTGCATAAAATATGTATCCATCCTTTTAATTTTAACCTTTCTGTATAATCTGACCTTAAATGTGTATTTTGTAAGTTGTATTTTGGATTCTATTTTATTTTATTAACATGCCAAGTTCTGCCTTTCCATTACATATAATCCATATATATTTATTGTGAGCAATGATATATTTGGATTAATTCCAACCATATAGTTTTATATATTGTATGGAATATTTTAATTTTTGTTCTTTTTTTTTCGCCTTTCCTGTGTTCTATTGAACTAAAAAGGTTTTTTTTTAAGCATGTTTTTCTCATTCTCTGTTGGATTGGAATATGTGGATTACATTTTTATGCTTTTAGTGGTTACTTTAACTTTCTAACATATACATTGAACTATACATTTTTCCAACAAAGTCTAAAGTTATTCAGTATCCTCTCTTCTCCTAGTTACCACTACAAAGACCTTCACACGTTTTGTCCTATTCTCCCATCTTGTTATTGTCATCTAAGTTTCATTTTGCCCTTAAAATTTTTGTACTTTTCAATTAAAAGATAATAATCACAATAAATTAATATGAACAACAAAACAAAATGATAAAATGATAAAGAATTATAAACAAAAAATAAAACCATAAAAAAGATTTAAGAAAGTACGTAATCACTGTTATTTGTTAAATTTCATCCCATATCTCTATTCTTGCTTTTCTTCTTTCAGAGGCACATTTTCTGGATGTCCTTTTGTGGAACTCTGTGGGTGGCATACTTCCACAATCCTCACAAGTTTGAAAATACCAGTATTTTTTCCCCACTCTTCAACAATAATTTAGTTGGGTATAAACTTTAAGCTTGGTAGTTGTTTTCCCTGTACACTTGGAAGACATCTTTGAGAAGACTATTATCTAATTTTCTTTCCTTTGTGGGTAATTTCTTTTATCTGCTTCAAAATCTTTAAAATTTTTTCTTTATCTGATTTTATTTCCTCTATCTGTTTTGTTTTTAATGTATTACAATGACTATTTTCAATCTAAGGACTTTATTATTCTTTATTTCTGTTAATTTTTTTTCTAATACTTTCTGACCATTTCTTCTTCTTCTTCTTTTTTTTTTTTTTTTTTACAGAACTCCTTTCGGACATATGCTGAGTATTTAAATTATTCTCCAAGTCTCTAGAATGAACTTTCTTTCTCTTTTGTTTTATAAATTGTTGTGTCTGCCTACGATGAGTTCTGGTTTTAATCCTGTTAGATGCAAGAGGCAGTACTTTGTTCCCCCCTTATATATATAGCATCAGCGTCCTAAGACTGTGGTATTTTTCACATGAAAATAAAGTAAATGTCTCCATTGAACAACTAAATTCATAAGCTAAAAATTGAAATCCCTTATTTAAGCAAATACTGTACTGCCATATGGGCTCAAGTAACTCTTTAGCAAACCATGCAGGAGCTATTCCCATATGACCTGAGACATCCCATATGACTACACCTTCTGCAACTTGTGCACACTTTCCTTTTCTTAGTGTACAGATACAATGCTTCTTCATGACTCCAAGTCTTTGCATTTGCTATTTCCTTCTCTTGGGATACCTAAACATCTTCTGAGGCCCACTTCAAAACCAACAATTCTGCAAGATTTTTCCCAATTTCACAATTAGCACTTCTCTCCTTGCTCCCACTAATTCTATAAAACTGCAATATATTATAATTTTCTGCCTATAAGTCTTTTCCCAGAAAGACTTTAAGAGTTATTTGAGGGTTAGAAATAATTGTTTCTGTATATCCAGATTCCAGATCATTGCCTGTCAAATGTTTTTTTGGATGAGTTTTCAATGACAAAGAAAATTCATTATGGTTTAAAGCTAATCACTTACTTCTAAATTGTTATTATGGACCATCCTCCACTGACAGTTAAAGCTATGTTTGATTTGGTATTGTTAATATTCTTTTTCCTCCCAGGAGATTGCAATCACATCTTGCAAAGAAGAACCCGCAAACCCAGTTCTGTCCTCTCATTATATGGACTTTGACTCTCTTTTGCAAATGACTTGGTTCAGCAAGTTCCCAGCTCTATTCAGCAATGGCACTTCCCCAGTTACATTTTAAAACCAACAGAGGGAAGACAATTGGTCTGGTTTTGATTGGTTAACACTTAACTCATCAAAAATGTGTTTTGTAACACATAGTCCATGTCCAAAAGGTCTTGCAAGATTTCCAGAGCTTTTCCCACACCCCTTTTCTTCTCACCCTCAGAAAAAGAGATGATGTTTTGCCAAAAACAAATTATCCCAGTTCTCAAAAAGGACTGTTCTTTCATAGGAATCTTCAGTCCACAAGAGCTCATTTAGGGCCTGATCTTGGCCAACACTTGCTTCCATGGAGCCTGTGCCTCCAGTTTTAGTAGTCAAACTGAGCAGCAACACCTCTTTCTCATTCCTCAAGGCTTCTGGCCGTATAAGTCAAGCTAGAGATAGCTAGGGCACTGGATGGAAAAGTTGATCTAGGAAATACCTTAGGATTTACATACTAAGGGGCTACAGTTAAAACCTTCACTTGCCACAGGGCAGGGAAAGATTTTCTTTTTTAAGTAAAATGAGAATTGGTTGAACTTCACCCAAAATTTTATCATGTCACCAGATTGAACTGGCCTGGAGGATAAGACAAAAATAAATTTACTTCTTTATTAACAAATGGAACAATTTCATGTAAAACCTAAGGATTCGAACAATAAGTAAGAGACCTTTAAAATGATTATTTTGTTGTTGTTGAAAGAAAACAAAAATAAATGTAAAATTATGTGAAGAAAAAAATAGCTGGAAATATGTATAACTTGTAGAAATAAGAAAAGTTATATTAGTTATATATTAAATATTTTAATTAGAATGCTGAATGCTTTTTTTCTCAATGAAGGTCAAACAAAAGAACATATAAAGTGTCTTTCCCACCATACTAGCCTCACTGACACTGCCAGAGACCTGCCTTTTCCGGAACATTGTAAGAGTCTCCCAGAAATGAAAATAATGGTCATTTAAATTAAGCCCACAATAGACAGTTTAAATGGCAGAGATTCTTAAATGGCAGGGATTAGCGAATTGAAAGATAGAGCAGGGGAAATCATCCAGAAAACATCACAAAGAAATGAAGAAATAAGATGTTAAGAGATACGAGAGAAAGAAGGTTCAAAATTTTCAAGTAATAACTCTCAAAGGAGATAATATAGTCAGAAAGAGGCAAATATGAAAAGATTATGACTGGTAATTTTCCAGAATTGAAGGAATACATATATTCTGAGATTGAAGAACCATAGTTTGAAGAATGTAAACCAAGACAAATTTAAAAAAAAACAAAAAAACATAACACATAGAGTAATAAAACTATAGAATTACCAAAGAAAAAATCCTAACTATCAGAAAGAGCAGACAGATGATCTTAAAAGGAACAAAAATTAAACTAGAAGAAGAGTTCCCATCAGTAAAATGAAACAAATTAAAGAAAAAATGTCTTCAAAGTGTGGAGGGAAAATAATTGTCATTTAGAATTATGATATTATGACTTAATGGTAAAGTTATAAAATCATATCTTTGGACAAGAGAGAGTTTACTACTCACAGGTCTTTTATTGTATGTACTTCAGTAAGGAGTAAATTTAATTGAAAGAAAGGATGAAATGTAGAGATGAACTGTAAAGATATTTTAGAGATAGAATCCACTTTGCCTAACTCTAAGACTAGGGCTCCTGATAAAGTGGAAATATGCTGTTCGGGGAATTAATTTGAAGTTCTGGCTTCAATTTCCTACTATCATTTCAACATTTTCTCAGTGTTGACCAAATGTAAGAGAATGTTTATTTAGCCTCTACTACATTGAGTTGCTGATTTCTAGATGATAGTGCCTTCAATAAGGTCTTGCAATTTAACTAAACAGATATTTTGTGGCAAGGTAGAACTTGAAGGAACTTTGATTGAATTCTGGAAATATCTTAACAGAACCCATATATGGCAAAAACATTGGTTCTTCGTTTTCATTTCTGTGTTTTAAATTTATAATCGACTCCTAATTTTTGTAAGGACTGCTTCAGGGACCATTTTTATCATTAACAGGATGTAGAAAGAGCATGACACAGCATAGGCAAGGCTATTTTAAGTCTCCACATTATAAATTTGGGCAAGTTGCTTAACCTCTGTGAACTATAATTTTCCTCATCTCTAATATGGAGACAATAATCATTTCCTCTCTGAATTATGATGATTCAGGGGACTAAGAGTAAGTGTTCTCTTCCCAGCTACATGTCATAGTAAACCCAGCACTCCCTCCCAGAAGAATTGTTGCCTGGGACATGAAAGTGTAGGAGTATGAACTCCCCCTCACTTTGATACTTGTGTGAATACACAGCCGATCCCCTGTCATCCCTCTAGCACCATGTCCATCCCATCCACCCCTTCTAGAAACCTGAGATTTTAGGTCATGGGAATTGTGTCCCAGGCTACTTTCTTTTTCTCTCAGTGGAATATAGATCAGAAGATGTGGTTACTGACTGTATCAGAAGGAAATCCTCATCTGGGATGAGTGTTGTCAGACAATTTCTGGTCATGGGCATCATTTATCCTACTGAGTTTCCCACACGCAGAATGCATTACAGAAATGTGGCTTTCCTTTTCTTCCAGGTCAGTTTTCCTCATAGTGTCTGTGATTCATATAAATAACACACATGTTTCTCTTATGGAAACTAAAGTTTATTCACAACCATCAGTTATACTTTGCTTAACTCAATGGCACATAGATTTTAGCCTTCTGAAGAGAAGCAATTTAACATAACTAATTTAGTTCAGGAAAAAGAAATTTTCTCGAGGCATTGTCTTACAATATAACCCCTGTACTACAGAAAAACTATTCAGGATCCACTATTTGGGTCCTGTGGTTGATATATGAATGGGACTTGGATGACTCTTCTCCAGCTTACTGGTGAGACAAGAATATTTGTTTACATGATATGATAGGACATAAAGGATAAAAGGAGAAAAGGAAGAAAATGAAGGAACCTAGAATGTGCCTTGTATACAGTTTGTGTTAGGTACTACGGAAGGTTCTGTGCAGGTGTCATCCTATCATGTTCCCATTTTACAGATGATGAATCAACCACTCAAAGAAGTCAAGTCACTTTAATGCTATAAATCCAATGTTTTTTCTACTACTCCATATTGGGATATTGTAATTCATTCAGCTTTCAATTTCTGTCATAGAGAAAGCTCTGTGTAAGTCACAATTTAAATACTCAAAGTACATAATCCCTGTTCTTTAGAGACTTATAGCCTAGTATCAAAGATTGGAAGTGCTGGTTGATAAATGTATGAGACAGACCATTGGTTCTCAATGGTGGATAGCCTGACTTTACTAGAGCACATTTAGAAATATCAGTGATTTGGGTTGCCGCAGTGACTGGCTTATGTAGCTAGGATAAGTGGGAAGTGGCCAATGATGCTGAATGTCTCCATTGTGTAGGAAAGTTGGGCAAAATAAAATGTTTTACTTACTCAGATGCCAACATCTTGCCTGTTGAGGAAAATCTTTTATAGACAGAAAGTACTCTAGTGATTTGGAAAACAAACAAACAAACGAACAAACAAAAAGATTTCTAGCTGGGTAGGTGAAACAGACTTCAAGGCAGAGCCTAAAACTACTTTTAAGGAGGAACTGGTAATGAAAGTGAAACTTTTTCCAAATGAATTCTGAAGATATCATCAAGAAAAAAAATTAAATGAGATTAATAATTGAATAAGGGAGACAAGAATGAAAACTAAAATATGACTCCAACTATTCCAGGCTGGCTGACTGGGAGAATTATGGCTTGATAAGAACAATAAGAAAGTTTAGAAAGGAAGGAATAGTCTGAGTAAAAAGGTAATCCTTGTTTCAGAATGTGTGGATTTGACGTGATGGATGGACATCTAGAAAGAAACTAGTATTTAGAAATTTTACTGGAATTTAGGGGAAAAATTAAAGTGTAAGTGGATTTGTTCAATAGTAAGGAATAAAGCTAGAGAAGTGAAATTACCTCTGAAATAAATATACACTTCTAGGGAGAGAGAACAGGAGAGAATTGGAATGGAAGAAAAAGAAAGGAAGGGAAGGGGAGGGAAGAGAAGAAACGGAAAGGAAGTTAAAGGAAATTTTATAAAAGCTAAGAATGTTTTAGAAAAGGAAAGAAAATAATAATAGAAGAGCGCCACAAGGAAAACCAAGATGACTGAGGGCTAAAAGCCTAAGAGAAAAAGTTTCACACAAGGCTCATCAATCAAACTGCAGAGAAGGTGAGGAGGGTGAGAACCAGGGTTAGTGGTCAGGAGATTCTTGATGGGCATTTCATTAGAGGTCTGAAAATGAGAACCACTACATACAAGGTTAAAGCCAAAGTCAAACAATAATGCAACAATAATAACAATAGTGAGTATTCATTGAGCATTTGCCTTGATGCTCTCAGCTGCACTCTCAGATCATGCCAGCTTATCCTACTTTATCGAGAAAACTGAAGCTAGCCAATAGGCATGGAGAAATCTCCTGTTTTTTATCACCCACACACAAACTCACCTGCCTCTGGACCCATCTTCTCCTTCTGTCTCATGCTGTGGTGCAGAAATGGCCTTTTTCCAAGGCAGAGTCCACTGCTCCCTTGGAGTTGGACTTTTTTCATCATCTCAGTGACTCTGCTCTTTGAGTTGTCCCTACTATCTCTGGTATTGTCAGGAATTATTCATAGCATCAAATAAGTATTCTTTATTATCTTCCATCTTGGAAAAAGAATCCCTGACCCCCAAATTCCTGAAGTTTCAGCCCTACTACACTGAAATGATTTGATTAAGTTCTTCCTCCACTTAAATATTATAAAACCATAGGTGTTCTTTGTGTCCTTATTTAATTGACCTCTCAGTTCAGGGTGCAGGCATCCTTAGTGTGCCAAAGAAGCAGTATTATTTTCTAAATGAGCTGTGATGTGACAAAAGTTGAGAAACACCTATCAAGGTGAACAACATGGCAACCCAAATCACCCAAATTTCCAAATCCTGCTTCTTCAGCAGCACCCAAAGTCCTCCAAGAAAGAGTTAAAGTGCAATGTTACCTGGGAATTCATCACTAACAGATACCTGGTAAGAGGGTGCCTTCCGGGGAACCCTTAGACCCCTATTTCCACTTTCCCACTTCAGCCAATGGCCTCATCTCCACACCTGTAGTCATTATAATGATTGATGCAATGGTCACCATGCACTAATTGGTATGCTGATTGAGAAGCTACACCAGATCTCGTCTATGAAATGGAATGGAAAGTGTAGGATGATTATGGAAATGTCTAGCAGCTTGGGTCTTCGTGAAAGAACATGGAGGAGAAGACCAATAGCATGGTTCTGGCAAAGTCCAGTCTGTGCCTGGAGAAGAAAAAAATGAATCAGACCTTTAGAATCTAGAGCTAAAAGGGATCTTGGGTGTTATCTAGTCCTATATTTCTAAATGTTTCTTAGAATTCCTGTCTCACAAGATGCTCAATTATAGCAAAGATTCTCTAATCAATTATGTTAGGGAAATATAGAATAATACATTCTCCTGAGGTAGTTAGAGTTCAAAGCACTGGGGAAATTTTTTTGTAAAACACCTGTTATCTGAGGTTTTCCAAACATAATTTGACCATTAAACACTACTTGCTATCCAACAGAACTAATGTTCTGGAGAATTCATTCTGGGAATCAATGATCTAGTCTTATCTCTACATATCACAAAGAGTAAACTGAAGCTCGTGAGAGCTAAGGAGAGATATAGAGTTAAAGACCACATTCCCAATTTCAGTGGACTTTATGAAGTGGCCCTTATCAATTTACAAATCCAAAATATTAATAATTAGTATGCATATAATAGAATTTAAAATTATATATCTAATTATTATTTGTTCGCCAAAGCATTAAACCCATACACTCGAGAAAAATATTCAACAACAAAAGGATTTTTGAAAACTAACTTTTAGACAAGTAGCAACTCCCATTCTTGCTTGTATTATGGATACTGAAGATTACTTTTTCTCCTAACCTTTTATTTTAGCATATATAAATTTTATATTTGCTTGATTATGATATGACAATCGATAATAATTTAGCCCATATGATGTCCTAGGCACTACGTGAAAGCTTTGTATGCATTTTTTCCCATTAATCTTAACAACAATCTTTAAGTTAGTTGAAATTATCACCCCATTTAAAGTTAAATAAGCTGAGACTCAGAGATGTGAGGGGCTTGGTGAAGCTCATAGGTGAAGGAGTTGAGTTTCTGACCCAGGTCTGGCTGACTTGAAAGCTTATAATCTTAATCATTATATTTCATAATATTCAGGAAGTTGTGTGAATTTAGAAGATTCCACAGTGACATCTCAAAGCATTCCAAATCATCAACCCCCAGAAGGAAAAGCAAGTGATTCAATGGCTAAAGAATTCATAGAAAGGCACTGGCGTGTTGAGCAAGACTCCATCCTGCTATTTATTCTACAGCCTTCTATAAATCATTAAGCCTTAAGAAAGAAGTAGGACTTTGTATAGTCAACTTTGAGAAAGACCACAGAGGCCACAGTTGCATCATGATGTTCTATCTGTGACTGACCACTTGCTTTGTCATCACTTGACTAGCTGAGTAAGGCAGTGAAACAATGGGAGGAAACATCAAGAACCTACATGCAAACACACAGGCATGCTGTTTTTTGCTTCCCTTTTCTTGGTGATCGCTTATGGACTGCTGTGGGAATATACTCAATTCCTAAAGTTCTATTGACTACTGAGACAAATAAATATATCTGAACTAACTCTTGCTAAAAAAATCATAATTCAGAAAAATGCAGACCCTGTCATAATTGTACATGTGAATCATTTTGTTTTCTTTTACTTTTTCTAAGTGAAATTACCTCAGAAAATTGGAGAGCCATTTTACTTTCCATGTGTAGAATTTATTAGATATCAAAATAATTCCTCTAGTTATAGATAGAAATGTGTGGTTACCTTTAAGGGAAACTAATATCAGAGTAATAAAATCTTCCATTAGTAGAGTGCTCCATCACTCAAAACCATGATCACATGCATTTTCTCTTTCTCATACTCACAAGAGCCTTTGAAAATTGGCAGGGCTGCTAGTATGAGTTTTATTTTGTATTCATTCATTCATTCATTCATTCATTCATATGTCAACTATGTATTGAGTGCTTATTTTGGCACACAAATTAAAAGAGATAGGCAGATTCTTTGCCCTTATGAAGCTTGTATTCTATTGGGGTGGCAAGCCATGAAAGAAGGAATAGATAATGAGTAATTGTATAGACAAAAAAAAAAAGAAAGAAGGAATAGATAATGAGTAATTTTATAAGACAAAAAAGGAATTCAAATAGATGGAAATAGATAGATATATATCAAATAAAGATCTTGGGCAGTTACTTCAGATGGGGTGGTCAAGAAAGGCATCTAAACCTGGAATGTTTTAGCCCGAGACATAAATCTAGCTCTGCAAGGATGGGGCAAAACATTTCTCACAGATAAAAAATTGAGACTCAAAGAGATTCAGTGACTAAAAGATTACATAGTTAATCCACGATGAACTTGGACTTCAATTTTAAGTTTTTGAGTCCAAGACTAGTGCTATTTCTATCCACTATCTACTTCAACAGTGAACATGGCAGAATATGTAAATAATCACTGCTTTCGTACACTGGGAGACTAAGGTTAAGTAATATAAATGCCATTTTAATAATTTAATACTTTCGTAAAGATTTTGAAATTACTTCTAAATGAGTAAGAAAATTGTAGTTTGAACGAAAACGTATGTGTTAAACTCAACCTCTGTATGGATAATTGTTTATTTTCTGGTAAAAAGGAATTTTTACCAAGAATTTCCTTCTTTCTCTTTTCCTCTCTCTTGTATTTGTGTATCTCTTGGTTTCAGGCAGTAAAAATCACTCTGCATATCAGCCCTGACTATCCTGACTTATAATTTCTAATTCTTTTTCTACTAGTTGCTTGTTGAGTACTTCAAAGTACTTGGGCCTCTATTTTCACAAATATATTAACAGGATTATGAAACAAGCCTTTTTGGTAGAATGCCATTATTACAGCTTGAAAAAATACCCTAGAGTTCATTATCATAGATGATTAAGCAGCCGTTTAAGAGAAGCATTGACAAGAATCTTTCCAGAATAGGTTAAATGAAAATCCATGAAGGGGTTTCTGATTCTTGTAGAAAAGAAGAGCTGATTACTAAATGTAAGTTTAACAAAGCCATTTACTACTAGGGCTTGAAAATTTCATTCAAACTGGAAAAGACACAAAAATATAATAACTAAAAAAAAAAAACCAATTAAAAATAGCCAGAATTGGCCAAAAACTTGTTTAGTTTTTATTGATATTAATTCATATACTATACAATTAATCATTTTAAAGCAAATACTTCAGTAATTTTTAATGTATTCACAAGGTTGTGTAACCATCACCACTACATAATTCTAGAACATTGTTATCTCCTTAAAAAGGAGATCACTTCCCATTCCCTGCTTCCCTGGCCCCTGGCAACTAGTAATCTATTTTTCTCTAGGGATTTGCCTATTCTGGATATCTCACATTGAATGGAACCATACAATATATGTTTCATTTAGCATAGTGTTTTCATTTAGCATAATGTTTTCAAGACTCATCAAAGTTTTAGCATATCAGTGCTTTATTATTTTTTATGGCTGAATAATATATGGATATATCACAGTTATTTATCCATCTATCAGTTGATGATATTTGGGTTGTTTTCACTTTTTAGCTATTAAGAACACTGCTGCTATGAACATTGTGTACAAGTTTTCGTGTGGACATACGGTTTCACTTCTCTTCGATATATACTTATTCTCTTGCTCTCTACTCTTGAATATTAATGACTTTGTGTAGTGTTGTGTTTGGATTCTTTTCTCTTTATCATACATGTCTTGCAGATGCACTAGGGGCTTGTATGGGAATCAGTCAGTATAATTTGCAGATGAAATGGACAGTGGCAAGTCAATTATATTGAAGCCAGTTTAGAGAACATCTATTGTAGTTAAATTCATGTTTTAGTTGAATTCATAAATGGTATTTATAGTAATCTGATTACAAAAATATTACTTGCTCCATAGTCAATTGATTATATTTTTGTAATGTACAGCTTCTTTGCTCTTCTTGAAATTTGAATTGTCTTTCTTTTTTTTTTTTTTTACATTAACTTCTATTATCATGTCAATCTATGAACAAATATTTCTAAGTACTTATTGAGTGCCAGACAGGCAGTAGGGATTCGTCAGTAAACAAAGTAAGCAACACCCCTGACTTTGTGGAACTTATACTCTAGTGGGGGAAAGCAGACAACGATAAGAACGACTAAGTACAGTTTGTTTAAAAGGAAAAGTGCTTTAGAACAGAATAGCAATGCAGAATAAGGAACATGCCAGAAAGGAAGAAATGCAATTTTACAGAATGATAAGGCAAATTCTAAATACAGACCTGAAAGAAATGAGAAAAATGGCCACAAAGTTGATAAGGGAAAGAATGTTCCTGGCAGAGGGGAGAGCCAGTGAGCGGATTCTAAGAATGAGCTCGATTTGTTCAAGGAACACCACAGACGACAAAGTAGCTGGAACAGATTCAGTAAAGGAAAGAGTATAAGGAGGTAAGTTTAGAGAAGTAATTAAGATCCAGGACATGTTGGGTCTTTTGGTAGATTGAATTTCTTCACCCAATCCTGCACCTAGCCCTTTGTTATGTGAGCTATAATCCTCCCACCTGAAGGTGGAGTGAACTTCTCTGCTCTCTACATCTCAACTCAGCTATGTGACTTTGGCCAATGGGATGTAGATGGAAGTGAGCAAACGAGTTCAAACCTGGGCTTTAGAGAAATCACGCTTTCCCTTGCCCTCTTGTGCTTCTGGCATCACTATGAGAAGATCTTTCCCTGAGTAGATCTTGACCTTTCAATCTTATCACAAGGGTAAGTATATTTGTAGTAGACCTAGCCCAACCCACAACAAGGAGCAAGCCCAGCCAGAATGCAGCCCAGGCCAGGTCAGCCAATCCAGTCAATCTGCAGACCCATGAGCAAGACAATATAGATTTATTATGGTAAAGTATCACAAATCTGTTGTCCATACAATGTTATATATTTTGGTGGTAGAGCAAAAGAATGTATAGTGGTTTGGGTAAGGTTGTGAGGAAAAAAAGGAAGTTAAAGCTCAGCCTGAAAAAATTAATATAGATTTGCCATTAACTGTGACAGAGAGACTGAAGGTAGAGCAAGGCTTGATGTCAGGGACATCAAAAGATCGTCTTTGGACATATTAAGAAATCTATAGGGAAGTTGTGCTTCTGTTAATAGTGCAATAAGTAATTCAAGCCAACCTATCATTGAAGACATTTTTTAAAAGATTGACGAAATAGTAATAAAATATATTTGAAAGCACTAGAAGGCAAATAATCCAACGAAGAATACTAGACAAGCAGAGGGGAAAAACATAGGCCCAAGAAAGTGAGTCTCACTTGGGAACTGCTTTTTCTGAGGCCATTTGCTTATTCCAGAATGGGCAGCTAGAAAGCTCTCAGAATTAGTGGGACAGGGATTGAGTCCAAGACCCAACAGAGAAACCCAAAGACAGAATCTATAGTTACTTAAAAAGAAAAAACTTCCATAAATATTCATTATGGCTCAACATACTTTTAGAGAGAGAAATGCATTATTACGATCTGATTTTTTATCTTTTATTTTCCAAACATCTTTATTGAGATATAATTTACATGACATATAATTCACAAATTTAAATAGTACAATTCAATAATTTTTAGCTGTTTGCAGAGCTGCATCCATCATAATGTCAATTTTAGAACACATTTATAATCTTAAAATAAATAAAAGCCTTATACTCATTACTCCCCATTTTCCCCAAGATACTTTGTTTGCTTCTGCTCATTTTCTTGCATCCAAACTAGCACACTAGTTCAAGAAGAATAAGAATAAGAATAGTTCAAATAGAGAAAACACAAAGTCAACCTGCAGCTACAGCTATGTAACTGAACCCAGCCCAGATCAGCCAATCCTCAGCCCACTCACAGACATAGGGGAAAATAAATATTATTGTTATAGATTTCTAGGATTGTGTAGGGTTTGTTATGCAGCAGTAGCTGATTGATACAAGTAAGCCGCAAACAGAAAATATTTATAAAACACAGATTCAAAAAAGAGCACTCACAATGCAATAATGAAGTTTTAAAATCTTAATTTATTATTATGTGTTTTGAAGAAGATTATTTTGGATTGAAATTTTGGGGTTATATTTTAGCTTCATGACCTTGGATGTCCAAATCTCTCATTAGATTTGGGAAGTCCTCAACTGTTATTTCTTTATATAAGCTTTCCTCTTCTTTCTCCACTTCTTCTTCTGGGACTCCAGTGGTATAGATCATTTCTCTTAATGACATCCCATAAATTTTGAAGACTTTCTTCATTCTTTTTCATTCTTTTTTCTTTGTCTCCTTGGACTGGATGATTTCAAATAATTTGCCTTTGAGATCACTGGTTCTTTCCTGTTATTTCAGTTCTTGAAGTTCTTTATTAATCTTTTCAGTTCCTTTATTGTATTCTTCAGCTCTCAAATTTCTGTCTGATTCTTTATGTATTTTTATTTGTTAAACTTCTTGTTTTGTTATTGTATTGTTTTCCAAATTTTGTTAAATTGTTTACCTGTGCTCTGTTATACTTCTCTGAGCATCTTTAAAATGATATTTTTGATTCTTTATCAGGAAATTAATCTTTCTCCATTTCTTTGGGGTCAGTTACTGGAAGTTTACTGTGTTTCTTTGGTGGTGTTACGTGTTCCTGATTCTTCTTGATCCTTGTAGCCTTGCAAAAATATCTGCACATTTGAAGAAGCAGTCTCCTCTTCCAAAGTTTATCAACTGACTTTAGTAAGGAAAGAATTTTACCTGCTTGTGGGGACACATTAGAATGTGCTGTGGCCCCAAGTATAGTGTTGCAGAGTGCCATGTATAGGGTCATGTGGTGGCTCTGGGTTCACTGGTCATGTTGTCTCACCAGCTTGGGCTGTTGGAATCCACATTAACAACTGGATGATTCTTGATAAGTGTTGTAGGGGGTTTGCAATGACTTCAAGGGCTGTTGAGGTTCTCAGTAGTGCCTCCAGGTCCAGCAGTTAGGTACCAGGGCAGAAACTGGTGGTGTGCACATATTTGCCTGTGGCAGTGCTTGTATAGTGGCAGGGACCAGTTGCAGACACACACATAATGGTGGGGGCCAGAGCTGGCAACTAGTGCCAGGGCCAACTGTAGGTGCACTAGCAGCTTCAGAAGTCCTGGCTGCAGGTGTGCACTCCTGTGGTTATAGGGTCTCACCATGGATATGTGGCAATGGAGGCCAGTGATGCAGGTTAGGTAGAGAACATGCAGATTCACAGCTGGGGCTAGCCACATGTGACATAGAGTGACAGAACACAGGGCAAGATCCAGGCCTAGAAGCAGCTGCAGAGTTCTCTGCTATTGTCATGCACTCCTTTTGCTTCAGGGTCTTACCATGGGTGCACATAGTGGAGGCCAGTTACCAGCTTTGGGCTTGTGGTATATAGGTGCACAACTGAAGGGGCTAGTCCTGAGCACACATATGGTGATGGGGGTAAACCATAGGGGTCTGGGCTATCATTTTGTACTCACTCAGCCACAAAGTTCTGGGCTGGTTGCCAATGCAGATCTCAGGCTCTAGTCGGGGAAGGAGATGAGGTGCTCAGGTGGCTTGTATTTACAAGTACAAATGCCCGTGGAGCAAAAACCAGTGAAGTCTACAGAGGTTTATGGAGGCTGTGCTGGCCATTGGTATCTTTAGTGTTGAGAGCTGCTGGAGTCCACTGTAGAGCAGGCCACCAGGAACTGTGGTCACCTCTACTGCATGGCTGATATTGGTAGCCCCTGCTATTCCTTGTTCTTAGCCATATCCATACATTTCAGCTTTACCATTTTCTCCAGTTGGACTTATGTATGTGCAAAGCTATTCACTAAAGCATTGTTTAAATAACAAGAGTCTAGATACAAGAAAATGCTTATAATCAGGCTTGGTTAAAGAAATACCTGGATATTCATACTGTGAAATCATACTATGAAGCCATAAAAAAGAATGAGGACACTTTGACATATCAGCATGAAAATGTGTTTAAGATAAGTCCTTACATGGAAAAAATACTGTGTAGAATTTTGTGCAAACATGTTATGGTTTATGAAAAAAAGAGGAAACATATGTAAACACTTGCTTGAATGTGTATCTTAAAAATATGCAAAAACAATTAATGCTGGGTGTTCATGGGGAGGAAACTGGGTGTTTGGGGACAGACCTGAAAAATGTTCACTGTATTCTTCCTCATTTATTGTGAATTTTGAACCATGTAAATTACTGACTCCAAAAATTAAATACAGATAAAAACTAGGAACAATAAATGGATTAACAATGAGAACAAGGAAAAAAAATCAAAGATAACTTGAGACAAATGAAAATGTAAATACAATGGCCCCAAGTCTATAGGACACAGCCAGAGCAGTTCTAAGAGGAAAATTCATAGCATTACATGTCTACCTCAAGAAACAAGGAAAAAAATCTCAAATAAACAATCCAACCTTACACCTAAAAGAACTAGGAAAAAAAAAAAAAAAAGAACAAAGCCCAAAGTGAGTAGAAGGACGAAAATAATAAAGATCAGAATGGAAATAAACAAAATAGAATCTAAAAAAATACTAAAGATCAATGAAACCAAGAAATGGTTCTTTGAAAAGATAAAGAAACTTTAAAAACCTTTAACCAGAATCATCAAGAAAAAAACATAAAGGAGCTAAATAAATAAAATCAGAATTGAGAGAAGAAGTGACAACTGACAAGACACCACAGAAATACAAAAGATTATAAGAAAATGCTATGAACAATTATGTGCCAACCAATTGGATGACCTGGAAGAAATGGATAAATTCCTAGAAACATACAATCTTCCAAGACTGAATCAAGAAGAAACAAAATCTGAACAGATGAAAGATTACTAAGAAAATCAAATCAGTAATCTAAAAACTCCCAATAAATGAAAGTCCTGAACCAGATGTCTTTACAGGTAAATTTTACCGCACATTAAAAAAATAATTAACGCCTATCCTCCTCAAAATATTCCAAAAAATCCAAGAGGACAGAAGCCTCCTAAACTCATTTTACAAGGCTAGCTTTACCTTGATTTCAAAACCAGAGAAAATATTACAAAAAAATTATAAGCCGAATTTCCTGATGAACATAGATGCAAAAATCCTCAACAAAATATTAGCAAACTGAATTTAAAACATTATATACCATGACTAAGTAGGATTTATTCCTGGGATGCAAGTTTAGTTCAATATATACAAATCAATTACATAATACACCACATTAAAAAAACGAAGCGTAAAAATCATATGGTTATATCAATAGATGCAGAAAAAGCCTTTGACGACATCCAGGATCTATCCGTCATAAAATCTCTCAGCAAAGTTGGAATATAGAAAACATATGACAACATAATAAAGACCATATGTAACAAACCCATAACTAACATCATACTCAATGGGGAAAGGCTAAAAGTATTTTTCTTATGATTAGGAACAAAACAAGGATGCCCACTTTCACCACTTCTATTCAACATAATATCGGAAGTCTTAGCTACAGCAATCAGATAAGAAAAAAAGCCATCTAAATTGGAAAGGAAAAAGTAAAACCATCATTATTTGCAGAAGATATGATAAAATATAGAGAGAACCCTAAAGATTCCTTCTTACACCTCTTACACCATATACTAAAATAAACTCAGAATGGATTAAAGATGTAAATGTAAGACCTGAAACCATAAAACTCCTAGAAGAAAAATAGGCGGTAAACTCTTTGACATTACTCTTAGTAATATATTTTTTTGATATGTCTTCTCACGCAAGAGAAACGAAAGAAATAATAAAAAGATAAGCTACATGAGACTAAAGAGTTTTTGTACAGCAAAGGAAACCATCAACAAAATGAAAAGACAGTAGAGGATCTAAATAGACATTTCTCCAAAGAGGAAATACAGATGACACATATGGAAAGATGCTCAACATCCTTAATCATCAGAGAAATGTAAATTAAAATCACAATAAGATATCACCTCACACCTGTCAGAATAGCCATAAATCGAAAAAGATGTGATTTGCAAGGATGTGATAGAAAGGAGGTGGAGCAAAGAAAATTGTAAACTGGTGGAATTGTAAATCGGTGCAGCCATTATGGAAAACGGTATGGAGGTTTCTCAAAAAAATAAAAATAGAGCTATCATATGACCCAGCAATTTCACTTCTGGTTATTTATTTGAGGAAATCCAAAATACTAATTAGAAAAGATAAATGAACCCCTATGTTCTGTAGCATTATTTACAATAGCCAAATATGGAGGCAACCTAACTGTCCATCAATAGATGAATGGATAAAGAAGTTATAGTGTGTATACACACACACACACACACACATATGTGTATGTGTTTATATGTGTATATGTATATGAAATATTACTCAGCCATTAAAAAGAATGAAATCTTGCCATTTGCAACAACATAGTTGGATCTAGAGCATATTATGCTAAGTGCAATAAGTCAAACATAGAAAGACCACCATATGATTTTATTTGTATGTGGAATCTAAAAAGGAAAATAAATGAACAAACAAAAGAGAAACAGACTCATAGATACAGAGACAAACTGATGGTTGCCAGATGGGAAGGGGATGGGGGGATGAATAAAAAAGAGGAATGGATTAAGAAGTACAAATTGCCAGTTACAAGAACAGTCACAGAGAAGTAAAGTAGAGCATAGGCAATATAGTCAAAAATTGTAATAACTATGTACAGTATCAGATGGGTACTAGAGTTATTGGGGTGATCACTTTACAAATTATATAAATATCTAATCACCATGTTGTACATCTGAAATTATTATACTATTGTATGCCATCTGCATTCAAAAAATAAAAAATTATTTTGAAAAGTGTAATAACTATGTATGATATCAACTGGATACTAGACTTATTGGGGTGATCGCTTCCTAAGTTATATAAATGTGTAATCTCTCTATTATACACCTGAAACTAATATAATATTATATATCAACTGTAATTAAAAAATAAAAAAAATTATAAAAAATAAAAATAAATATAAACAGATGAAATATTCTTTAAGTTAGACCTTTCTCACCCTTCTTGTTAATAAAATAATATGAGATAGAATAGACTGCCAGCTTGTAACTCATCACAATATTTCCTGTGTACTGTGGGCTTCACTTTTACCTACATGCACTCCATTCCAGGTTTCCAGCTCCTTTGTTGGGTCCGGAGGGAAGAGTTCATATTTTATCTTTTTTTGCTTTTACCCAAAGTAGGAATTGAAGCACCTACTGGGCCTTTTGGCTACTTAACCTGTTGCTGAGCCTACTGGTGAAGACAACATCCTGTGCAGCTCCCCTAACAGCGCCACCCCCCCGCCCCCGCATTTGTTTTCTTTCACTGATACACAGGACTTTTTATTCTTGTACCTGGGAAGAGGCAAGGAGGATGCCATTTGCAAGTTGAGAGAGAGAGAATAAGGAAGGTAGATGAAGACAGCATGCTTTTCAACCATACTGGATCTCTTTGTAGGGGTTGAGGGACTAACAAGCTGATAGAACTGTGGAGGTACATTTTTGTGTGGCTTCAGGAATGAATCACCTCCCTCGATGATAAAGGGTAGGGTGAGCTCAGGGATTCCACTATCCCTTCTTAGTGAAACTCAGCCTGGAGCTGAAGCCCCCAGGAACTAGCAGGGAGACTGTTTCAGGTAGCCTGGAGGCTGCAGAAGCTGAGTGTTGACAACGAGAGCAAAGATGGAAGCAGCATC
Source organism: Pteropus alecto (assembly GCF_000325575.1). NCBI lineage: Eukaryota > Metazoa > Chordata > Mammalia > Chiroptera > Pteropodidae > Pteropus > Pteropus alecto. The sequence goes on along the minus strand of NW_006494608.1, from coordinate 3,940,221 downwards.
AAATTACACAAATAATGCGGGTTTCAGGTGTCATTTGAGGGTTCCCAGAGATAATCACTGCAGGACAAGATCCAACTGAGAAAGGGGTGGTATGTGTAGGAGGGTGGTGGAATGTGAGATAGAAGAAGACTTGGAGCTATTGAAATTTGGACATAAATATGGATCTGATCGATGGTTGTAGCCAGAGTGACCTTTGGGTATCTGTTCACATTTATTGAAACAATTCTTAATTGAAATATAATTCCAATTCTCTCCACTATTGAGAAATATTTTAAAAGTGAAAGCGTCTTCTCTATTTGGAAAGATACTTTTCTTAAATTAGAGTCTTGTCAGATCCACCAATTCTTCAGCTTACAGTGGATGCCCCTGAGTTACCTGAAGTGCCAAGACTCTGTCTCAGCTTTCTTGCCACTGCATGTGTGCTCAGAGCTTCTCTCACCCTAGAATACCCACTCCACTTCCAGCTCACATTCACCCACCCTCCAACTTGGAAAAAATTCTATTCGTATTTGAACAATACAATTAATTCTTTTAAAAACATTTCTTACCCTTTCCTGTGCATAGATAGAATATTTGTTCCATCTCTGTGCTCCCCAAATATGATGTGTCTATTTCTGTGTTGAGTTATAAATCCTGGTTCATAAGACTTTCCACTGTGGACTTTTGGAGGGTAAAGGTTACATCTTACTGAGTTTTATTCTTTAGTGCAATTTTGGGTACATAATAGCATTGTATTGAGTGTGTACCCAAATAATGGCTTCTACCTCCATAGCATACAAGGTTAATGGTGTTAGACATTAGAGCAGAGTGCCAGACTTATCTTCCTCACCATGCCTTGCCCCTCCCCAACATCAACCCTGCAAGGTGGTTTGTGAACACGGACAGGGGATGGACATTGCTTGGTCTTGATCTTGAGCTTTGAGTTATCTCCCACTCTCTCTGTCTCTCTGTTTCTGTCTCTGTCTGTCTGTCTGTCTCTCCCTCCTTCTTTTCTCTGATTCCCACCAGTTCCAATGTGTGTGTGTGTGTGTGTGTGTGTGTGTGTGTGTGTGTGTTTACCCCACACAAAGCACTGCTCTGACACCAGCTGGATGTCCTGCAATTCAACTCAATTCTGATACTATCTACCTGGTTGTAGTGTTGGATTCCACAAGTTAAATAAGGGCTCAGCCCTGCAAGACTGCCCACCACCCACTCCCCTCATTTCAAAACAGTTGCAAGTTTAGGTTGTTACTTGTGCTTCTGAACAATCTACTATAGATCAGAGATTCCCAGGACTTACTCCTTGGGTTTGATTAATTTGCCAGAGGTGTTCATAGAACTCACAGAAATATTTCACTTACTAGATCACTAGTTTACTATAGAAAGTTGTAACTCAGGAATAGCCAGATAGAAGAGATGCACAGAGCATGGAACAGGGAAAGGGGGTGGAGGTTCCATGTCCTGTCCAGGTGGCCATTCTCCCCACCATTTCCAACTGTTTACCAAATTGAGAGTTTTCTGAACCCTGTTCTTTTGGGTTTTTATGGAGCCTCCTTTTTATGGAGACTGCCCAAAGACCACCCTACAGATAGTTAGAAAATCTCTCCTGCACACCAGAAGACAAAGGACAGGAGGGCCATAATCTTAGCTGGTGTAATCCAGCCATACACACCTGCGCAGAAGGTACTACCCTAATTTGCCCACAATTTAAGCCTCATTATACTGTCATCATAATATTATGTTTGTGCCTAGAAGTTCATGAATCTAATTATAACAGACTGAATTCTGGGTAAGCACACACGCACTAGGCAAAGAGTTATACAGCAGCCAAGTGTCAATTAAAATAACCTTATGTGCCAATGACCTAAGAATGCTTTAAAACCACCCATCACAGCCCAGATATAATTCAGACATTCCACTTCTGGGTTGTTACATTCTCTTCACTAAAACCATATTCCTCCTTGGAGTGTGCTTTGTCTTTCTATAATATACTTTTAATAAATCTTTTCTAAATCTCGCTGACCTGTTATTTTTCACTGCATCAATGAGGAAGAACCGAAGAAAAATGCTAATTACACTTCTGTGCGGTTATCTGCCCTTGCCGTTGGGGTGACACTGAGGTTTAAATCACCCCTAATGGTAACAGTTTCAGGTGTACAGCATATTGGTTAGATATTTATATAATTTACAAATCGTCCCCTCTGACTAGTCTAGTACCCAGTTGGCACTATACATAGTTATTACCATATTATTGACTATATTCTCTATGCTTTATCTTACATCTCCATGACTATTTTATAACTATCAATTTGTACTTCTTAATCCCCTCAGCTTTTTCACTCTGGCCCCAAACCTCCTCCCATCTGGCAACCATTATCTTGCTCCCTGCATCTATGAGTCCATTTCTGTTTTGTTTGCTCATTTATTTTGTTCTTTAGATTCCACATATTTCACTTAGCATAATACCATCCAGGTCTATTCATGTTGTTGCAAATGGTAAGTTTTCATTCTTTTTTATCGCCGAGTAATATTCCATTGCGTATATGTATCACAACTTCCTTATCCATTTGATGGGCACTTAGGTTGCTTCCATATGGTGGCTATTGTAAATAATGCTGCAATGAACATAGGGATGCATAATTTTTTTAAATTAGTGTTTTGGATTCCTTTGGATAAATAACCAGAAATGGAATTCCTGCATCATAAGATAGTTCTATTTTTAATTTTTGAGGAATCTCTATAGTGTTTTCCATAGTGGCTGTAACAATGTGCGATTCCACTAACCATGATCTATATCCTCGCCAACACTTGTTTGTTGACTTGTTGATGGTTATTCTGACAGCTGTGAGGTGATATTGTATTGTGGTTTTAATTTGAATTTTTCTGATTATTAAGGATGTTGAGCATCTTTTCATATGTTTATTGGTCCTCTTTATGTCCTCTTTGGAGAAATGTCTATTCAGGTCCTCTGCCCTCTTTTAAAAAATTGGATTTTTTTTTTGGTTTTAAGTTGTGGGTTCTTTATAAATTGGGGGTATTAACCCCTTATTGGATATATCATCAAATATCTTCTCCCATTTAGTAGGTTGGCTTTTCATTATGGTGATGATTTCCTTCAGACTGCACAGAAACTTTTTAATCTGTTGTAGTCCCACGTGTTTATTTTTTTCTTTTGTTTGCCTTACCCAAGGTGACATATCAGAAAAATAAATTACCAAGAGCAATGTCAGAGAGTTTACTGCCTATGTTTTCTTCTAGGAGTTTTGTGGTTTCAGGTCTTACATTTAGGTCTTTAATCCATTTTGAGTTTATTCTTATATATGGTGTAAGAAGATGGTCTACTTTCACTTTTGTTGCTTGTATCTGTTCAGTTTTCCCAACATCATTTATTGAATAGACTGTCTTTACCCTATTGTATATTCTTGCCTCCATTGTCATAGACTAATTGACCATATAAGTGCGAGCATATATTTCTGGGCTCTCTATTCTGTTCTTGATCTATATGTCTGTTTTTTCTTTTTCTTTTTTCTGCAGTACCATGCTGCTTTGATTACTACAGCCTTATAGTAAGTATAGTTTGATATCGGGTAGTGCGATACCTCCAATTATGTTCTTCTTTCTCAAGACTGCTTTGGCTATTTGTGATTTGTTATGGTTCCATATCAATTAAAGGATTATTTGTTCAAATTCTGTGAAGAATTCCATTGGTGTTTTGGTAGGGATTGCATTAAATCTATGGATTGCTTTGGGTAGTATGGACATTTTAATGATATTAATTCTTCCTATTCATTAGCATGATATATGCTTCAATTTATTTGTATTGTCTTCAAATTTTTTCTTCCCCTGTTGGTTCTTATTTAGCCAGCCTTGCCCCAGTCTGGGCACATTCACCTGGCATCTACATTCCTGGGTATCAGAATGTTCATTTCTGCCACTCCCAGCTGGGTGACCTAGGTTGTGGTCACCTATGAGGTGACTTAATATCCCCATGCTTCCATTTTCCTTTCTATGAAATGAATGTCACTCGCCTAACAATATGGTTGTGAGAGTTAAAATAGGTAACCATGGAAACATGATATCTGGATAGAAAGTTTATTAGTTAAGAAAGGTGATTAGTTTATTCACTTATAATAGAAACCAGACTGCAGTGGTTTAAATAAGATGACTTTATTTCATCCCAAAGCATTGAAAGTAGACTAATCAGGGCTGAAAAGGCAGATCTGTGATGTCATTAGTGACCTTGGCTCTTTCCAACTCTCCAGTTTCACATTCCCAAAGTCACCTCATAATCCAAAATGGCCTCTGGAGCTCCAGCTATTACATTAATGTTCCAAACACAAAGAAGAAAAAGGAAAAAGAAGTGCTAAGGAAACTCCCAGAGTTCACACATCTGTCTGCCTGTTATATTGTAGAAAGCAAATATAATTCACCCAGGCACAGCTAGCTGTAAGGAGGCTGATAAATCTTTTACTCTAAAAGGCAATATTCTGGAGTAAAACGAATGTTCTGTTACCAAGGAGAATGGATGTGAGGGTGCCACCACAGTGTTCACCACAGAAAAGATTTGAAGTCAGCCTTCTTGTATTCAAATCCCAGCTCCACTAGCTACTAGCTTTGGCAAGTTACTTATTCTCTCTTTGCCTGTGTTCTTGTCTCTAAAATGGTGAGTTTAATATTACATACCTTAGGTGGCTATTATAATAAAATATACATCAATCTAAAGCCTAGCATTTGGTAATTTGTAAGTACTCAGTGAGTGAAATTTAACTTATTATTTCTCATTTTATCTTCTATTCTGTGCCACACTCTTTGTTAATATCTGATAAGTCAAAGAAGAAAATAGACTGGACCAAAGCTATTTCTCCCCCATTTGATACTAGTGCCATGATCTTTACCACTGGAGGACATAGATCTTACAGTGCTCTACAGAAGCCTTTGGGCATGGTGGGAACATGGGGGCTAGCAGACCAGACTGATGATTGTTGGCCTGGAGGGCTGATTTCTCGTCTTGCTGTTAAAAAGAATTTAGAGAAACAAAAAGGATGCAAAGCAGCAAGATCGAAGCAAACTGAAACAAGTGAAGAAATAAGGCAAAGGGAAGATAAGGAAAGATGAATCTGGAAGTGAGGTGCTTGCACAAAATACAAACTAATTTCCTATTCATTTGGAAAATGGACAATGCACTTGGCTCTACATCAGTTGAACAGGGACAGAAAACCAATCATCTGATCTGTGGCATTCATGGGAGAAAAAGTATCATGAGAAATCTTGTTATGGAAGAGCTAGATTGAGAGGATTTCTGTTTCTTAAAACTAAAGAATTCCCAACAAAGTCCTTGCTTTCTCACCTTTCTAGCTTCTCTTCCTCTCACACTAGGCCTGACCCAGGGGAAGGCAGAGGAAGTACAGGAGCTTAGTCTCCTGCCCTAGAGGCATTTTGCTAGCTGCCTCTTGAGGGTCAGGGGGAGGCAGGAGCTGAGGTAGGGCCACCAAGGCTGTGGCTGCAGCTGGCTGGCAGTGTCAGGGAACTGAAGCAGAGTTGACATTAGATAGCCACCTGGTTCTTCTGAGCCCGTACAGCTGGTGGGATGCAGGGAAATCTCAGTGCCCTGGGGAGGCCGTTCCTAGCAGGGCACAGAGGGGCCAGGCCAAGTGTGGCCTTGTGTGTGAGTCTTCCTGTCTTTGCTCTAGAACCGCTCCGTCTTGACGGTCAGGGAGCCAGGGCCGCAGGCTCTGCAACACCCATTCTTAGATGGTTAGTTGTTCTTGCAGTTGCAGTGTAGAAGGGGAGGCTGCACCAAGGCCAAGGAGAAGAAGTAGAAGAGAGTGAGGGTCCCACTCAGAAGCTAAGGCAAAGAAATCAAAAGCAATTAAGGCTTTGCATCTGCAAAATGAATGAACTGCTGTGTTTCAAGTGTTTTCTAATTAGAAAATGATGACTTTGCTGCCTGCTTTTAATTTTATCTTGAGGCTGTCTGAAGCTGATGCTGAGATTTAAGGTAGAGGGGAAAGAGGAGGAAATGAATCCCTTCCTCTCTCTACTCTTTTCTTCCTTTTTATTCACTACTCCCAAGTGGCCTGGGCTATAAGAGTGCATAGAGAGTGCTCCCAATAAGATTCTAATGCTGTGTTTGCGGTGTTCCTAGGAAGCTCATCATTTATTTCCTAAGGAGCTGTAGCTCCTCACTGTAGCCTGCAGCAACAGTTTCTCCTTGGCCATTGCCAAAAGCACTTAGATCAGCTTCTGACACTGCCCAGCTCAGGGCTTTACAACAAGCAGAGTCACCTTTTGTGGAGGCCACAATCACTCAGTGGTGGGACCCCAATCCTCTGTCAGAAGCTCAGGAGGGAGCCCAGAGATTCTGGGAGCATAAGGCAGATTTCAGGGGGTGAAGTTCCCTGCTCTGTGGTAGGGGAGTAGAGAGCCAGAAGTGGCTGGTCAGGAATATGCATCTCCTTCTGAAGCTCAGAGCTCACAGGGCCAGGCTGGGGCCATTAACATACCCTTGCTGCAAGTGGTGGGTTTCTTAGTCCTGGCATTCGGCCAGCATGGGAAAAGCATGGGTGTACTAAGGGTCAGTTTAGGACCACTCTTGGTCAAATCCAGGTAGGAAGATACTGCATGTATCTTCCTGGGCTGCCTTCAGTTTCCCATCCTCTCTCACCCCTGAATCTTTGCACTCACAATTTGTTCCACCAGAACAGCCTTCCTCTTTCTTATTTGGCTAATTCAAATTCATTCTACAGCTGTCAATTTAAATACCTAACTTTCTCTGAGGCCATTCTTAATCTCCCAACTATCAGTCTTTGACCTTCTTCCCTGTTCCTTTGGAATCCTCACCTCTTGCTATCTCTTGCCAGTCATTTTTTTTTTTTACATTCAGATATTATATTTAAACACCAGTTACACACATAACACATGTATTCAGGAATATCTGATTAAAAACTTTGAACTCATTTACCCACAGCACCTACTGGCCCACCACATCCTTCTTTCACTTGTGGCAGGTATAAGGCCCAGAGGGCCTTGCTGTGCAGTGACAGCAACTCTGAGTGTTGGTGCTGGGGCTCCCATGGGACAGGCATGTGGGAGGCCACCTTCTGGCTCCTCTCTGCAAACAGGCGCTCCATGTAAAAGCCATTAAAGTCGAGCCTGGAAATGACACTGGCTATGCCATGCTCGCAGTCCCTTGTGCTGTAGATGCTCATTTGAGCCAGAATGTCAAGCAGACAGTCTGAGAAGTTCTTATATAACTTATTCATGGTGGCCTCGAAGCTGGAGGCCAGCTGAGGTGTGTCCACGTGCTCTGCCATGTGCCTCGGCAGGTGGCCCAACTAGCCGTCCAGTTTTAGGCTCTGTGTAAACTTCTGCATGCAGTTGATGAACATGATGCACATGGACATGAGGTTGGAGAAGAACTTCAGCAGCTTGGGGTTGGTCAGCATGCAGTCCTTCAGGCAATTATCCAGAAACTTTGTGTGGTGTCCCAGCATGTCGTCAATGTTGGAGACAGATTTCTGGTTTTTTTGAAGGATATGCCAGGTTGGCTTCATCAGTTCAAATTTCATGTAGTACTGAATGTTCTTAGAGGGCAGAGACCATGCTTATATTGTTCTGTTGGATTTCTTGACCCTAATACTGGACTAAACACATAGTAGATGCTTTGTAAATGTGTCCTGAAAAGTGAGGGAGTGGATTACATGCAGTTTCTATAAATCTTCCACTGATCAGGTGCTGTGAAGAGTAAGAGCCCCATACTTGAGTCCTAGGTCCAGTAGTGGCTGGATGTAGTAGTGGCAGGATTTTATATATATATATATATATATATGAGAGAGAGGGAGAGAGAAAGAGGAGGAGGGAGAGGAGGAGGGGGAGGAAGAAATTGAGATTTTATTTTAAGGAATTGTCTCACATGATCGTGGAGGCTGGCATGTTGGAATTCTACAAGGCAGGCCAACCCAGGGAAGAAAGGATGTTGCAGCTCAAGTCTCAAGACAGTCTGGAGGCAGAATTTTCTTTTCCTTTGGCACTTCAGTGTGTTTTCTCTTAAGACCTTCAACTGGTTAGATGAGGCCCACCCACATTCAGTGGGTAATCGGTTTCACTCAAAGTCTACTGATTTACATGTTAATCACAGCAACATCTAGGCTAGTGTTGACCAAATATCTGGGTAATGTGGCCTAGCTAAGTTGAAACATAAAATAAACCATCACATAGGTGATCTGGTGATCTAGGTGAGTTATTTAATGTCTCCTAACCTCTATTTACATTGATGGGGCTAATGTGGTACCTACCTCGCAGAGTTGTGGTGAGAATTAGAGGAGACTGTGTCTGATAAACAGCAGTGACATTTAATGGTTCATAGTAGACAAGTCTGGCCTTCTTGCCTTATTCTTATTCTACCCCAAAGAGAGGGTCAAGTGGTAGCAGAAATTCTTTTCTGTTCCTTCCACAACTCTCATGTGTAGGGGATTTGTAGGGGATGCTCCTGAGGAGGAAGACACTATTTTTACTCTGTTCTTAGAGGCTAGCCATATGTAGCTCCTTCCCTTTACTTCTATACCCTGTGGAAAAGAAGGTTGAAGGAATGAGAATTGCTGAGGTCAAGTTATATTTGGGCACCTGAGAGGAAGGAGGGGTGAAACCTAGATTGGAATTGGAATTCTATGCTCCTAGTAGATTTTGTCACTGCCTCTGGAATCCCTGAAGGCCAGAAGATATTGTTTCGACCAAGGACCTCTGAGTAACTTCTCTTTGTTCACAGACATCACTAGTGTATGTGCACATATGCCCCCATGTGTTGGCTTTTGTTCCCATTTCCTTGAGATAGAGATAATTTTACGTGATAAAAAATGCTCAAATGCAAGACCCATAGACCTCTTTCTATTTTAAGTAAAATTGACTTTTTTTTGTAAAAAAGAATAAAAATATCGCCCATCATGTGTGTGGCCTGAACACAACCCTCAAAACATCTTAAAGATTATCCATCAAGGTTTATAAAAGGAAATTTATTATTCTTAATTGCTCTTATCTTATTATTATATAATACTTTGTGAATTTATTTTTTAACCTATAATCTTATGCCAGAATGAACCCTTTAAATTTATTTTTATTTGTAGACTGAAACAAAAACAAAATATACAGGGCTGTGTTTGCTATTTTAATTTTATTCTCTGTTACTTTTCCTTTCAACTTGAAAAGGAATTTTGTGTTACAGATCAACATTTGGCCCACAGCCAAATAGTGCTCCTCACAGCCACTGGGGCATACCTGTGAGGGTTCTGGGCTAGCAGATGGTGCTCCTCACAGCCACTGGGGCATACCTGTGAGGGTTCTGGGCTAGCAGATGGCCATATGTGTCTCCCTTAATCCTGTGTGCCTGGGAGAAGTATCAAGCAAAGGTATTAATAAAATGCTCAGAGTCCACATATGGTATTTGGGGTTTAAAATCCTTCATAAACTTTTTCCATTCCTATCAGCAGTTTTATTTATTGTGGGACATCCAGCAGCTCTCCTTTAGGGGTTATTTGAGAAGCAGCAATGGCTTCTTGTGGAATGAGCATGTTTGCTGTAAGATTTGTGCAAAGATTAAGTGCCAGTGGGAGAGTTACCCCTATGTTGCCTATCTGAAAATTTCGGTGGGGTTTTCCCTGTTGTTGTCTTTCACGTTCTCAGGTACATGGATCCTTCAGAAGCGTAGCCCTATTGATGGAAAAATGCTTTTTCCTTTCCCTTCAGTGTACCAGGATCACATCCACGGGCCAGCAAATGGATTTTCTCCTTTCTGTCTGCATTCAGCTGTGCTTTTACTGATTTGGGTGTCCAGAGCAGGAGATCAGGCCAAAAAGATATATTTCAAATTTTTTAAAATTGCATCATGCTCAGTTTGCCCCTGCAAATCAAAGTTACAAATATCTTTCTACCTCTATGTGAGACTGAGCTTGGGCCAGATTGTGGAAAAAGTATACCTTGAATCAAAAAGAGCCAATAAATGGATGTGTCCTGGAAGGCAGAGTACCTAGACACATTCTACTGGGTGGCCTCATTCATAAAAGAATAGAGAAAGATCCCATACTTGCTAAGTAACTACAGAAGCAGACATCATAGTGCCTGAGTTTGGCAAGGCTGATGAAGGGGACTTTAGAGCCATGTCGCACATACTTCCCTCTCATGACAGTTAGCCCTGCTTGACACATCATAACTGGGTGTTGAATGTTTGGACAAATCAAGATAGGTAACCACCAGAACAGATGGTGCCGTACTTTTTTCTCTGTCATCTTCTATCTCTAATTATCACCAAATTATTCCGATTCTATCTGATAATTGCCATTCGCATCTATCTTTTTCCTATAACTGTGCTGCCTCTGCTTAGATCATTCACTATTACTCCAGAAGTGTGTGCTCAGCTACAGTCAGGTCACATTCAATGTCCTCAGAGATAGATCTGCCTGTTGCTAATAAACTAATAAACTTCCGTTTCAATGCCATTCACTTGCGCAGGCTCCTTCCAAGAGCTGAAGGAGCCCTAGAAATATTCACATGGTCATATGAACCTCTCATGGACCTCTATTTTTTGGGTATCAGTGTAGTCACAGGTATTTTTGTGCTCCAGCAAAAGGAAAGTTGAGTTGAGAGTAATTTGGCTTGGATTTACTAGAAGATACTTTTGTGGTAAACAGTAATTTTCAGATGTAGTTAAGTTATTGCTAGCTGCCATCCTAGTGTAGGATTTATTTCTAGGAACATTCCTTTGGCCCACTGCTCTGATGTACCCAGCTTGTGACATGAAGTAGATATGAGTTTTTCCTACAGTATCTGACACCAAATGTTTGTGCAAAGTCAAGGAAAAGCAAGATACAAAGCAGGAAGCTGGTCTGTGGAAGATTCTTCCAAACATCTGATATATAAAATTGTAAGCAGAGGACTTTGTTTTCAATAACAACTAGTTAAAACAGAAGTTCACCATGCTATGTATACAATTATAAAGGCACCATACCATTTTTTTCTCTTCTAATGAGAATTCTGAAAAAGAAATTTATTGGAATTTTCATGATTTAAGCTGCGGTTGCGTTTTTTCTTAACTATTTTACAATTTGTATTTTGCTGCAGTTTATTATCTTTTTTTAAATAGGTGTTCGCTTTTGAATCCAATTATATACATTCTTAGTTTTGAATTATTTTGCTTAACAAAGGCTCCCAGAAAGTCTGGATAAGCCACTGACTTTCTTCCATATTGTAGTCAGGCTGGTCTTCTTAAAGCCAAAGTCTGCTCAGGTGATGGCTCTCTAACCTGACCCTTTGATGACTCTCACCTTTTCAACCGCACGTGCTGTCTTCTTCATCCACTCTCTTGCCCCCTCCATCCTGGGCACTGGAGATACTGTACATCTGGGGCTCCTGGAATTCTCTGCCTTGTGTGCTCCTCACCTCCTTTGACAATGTGGTTCTCTCTAATCACAAGGGCTACTTCAGGATTTTTTTGTTTGTTGGGTAAACTTCTATTCATCATGCACAGTGTACCAAGGCAGAAAATCATGCAGGTGAATTGGAAACCTGCCAGGACTAGAGTTGGATAGGGTGGCCTGAAGTGATCACAACTGGTTTTTGTGAGTGAAACTTGGTAAGAGTGAAGGGCCAAGAGCAGAGTGGCCAGTAGAAAGTGCGTCACATGTTTCTGGTGGCATGCTCCTTGCTTGGCACAGCGTAAGTAAGTACTGAACCTATAGTGTTGAGGGACTCCATGAAGCATCCACTGTCATCCACCACCTGAGGGACTAAGCAGGAAGGATGGACTATAGACTGTTGCATTCCTTCCTTTCCTGGTCTTCTTGTTTCTCCTTGATCTACATCCCATGGAGTTCTCTTGCTGCAATGGCTGTCTGTTCTGGATATGGGGCTCATTCAGTTCCTTTCTCTACCACTCTCACCCTCACGGAATACCATACTTCCTTCTTTCAAGCTTTATTCCTTTTTTCAATGTCAGTGCTATGGAAATAACCTGGACAGGGTCATTTGTTTCTTCATTATTCTTCATTTATTAAGGTTGTCTCACTATTTCTCCCATTCTTAATTAGTCTGCCAAGAAATCGTGTCTATAACTAGACTTCATCTTATATTTGTGACTAAAGGGCCCAAATCACACTTGACAAAATAGAGCAGAAAGTGCATATTCTTTGATTTCATGTCATATTATTATTAGCAGCAATGTTTATGATAATAGAGCAAAGGCCAATCGTTGTTTACTACATTGACCAAAAGCTTTTCCAGGCAAGCACTTCATTATTTAGCGTGTACTTTAGTCACAGAACTGTTATACTAAAATAAGCCAGTTTTATTAACATTTGCAGATTATTTTCTCCTCTTTATTTCCTTTGCTGTTGTCTGTCTGTGTGACAGACAATCTTCCCTTTAGTTTAGGGATTTACATGTAAGAAAGATTGTGCCAAGTTAACGCCCACTCCCCTGCTCCCGCCAACCCCTTAGAATGCACACTATGTATCCAGAAAAGATACAAGAAGACTGTGGGAAACTTCCAGGCCAAAGAAAGCAAATGTTAAATCTATTATTCTTTAAGCATGCCCTAGAACAACTTTGCAAAGCTCTCTTGTGATTAGTTTTTTTGGAGAAAAATGAAAGCAATTTCCTTTGCACCACCCCCAAGTTTATGCATTTTATTTCTTCTTTTGGACATCCAAGTGGTCAGTGTGAAGCACCCCCTCCCCACTCCCCTGTTGTCTCTCTGCCTGGTCAGGGAAAAAAATGTTATGACTTCCTAAATTCAAGAGCTGCAGTTCTGTGTAGATAAATCCGTTCTTCAAATTTGTTGTTTCCGATGTTACTTTATTTAGATAAGCTAGGGAAGTCAAAGCCTGGTATGTACATGTCCTTAAAGAAAGCTGAAGTTCACCATTGTTCTGTCAACTTTACCATGAGGTGTAAATCAGATAGGAATGCTATTCCCATACCTCTCCTCTTCAGGTTTGGAGATTTACAAATGAGATCAGGTTGGAAGCTAGGCCACCTGAGTCCACTGTGTTCAGTTAGTGTTGAGAAGTCCCCGGGACTCTTGGCTTACTTTAAATGCCTACTAGGTCACAGGGCTTTTTGAGCAACTGGGACTTACATGAAATAGATGACAATTTCCCAAATACAACTTTACCCAGCTGGACTTCAAACCAAATGTCAAATACTAGAGAATCATAACCCAGATAGTCATCAAGAGTGAAACCCTTTCAAGGACATTTACTGTTATTCCAACAAAACTACAGTCCATTTTTCAGCTCCACAAAATTCTGATCTAGCTTTCAACTCTTGTAAGTAATAAGGGTTACAGTAGGATCAAGAATGCAGGCTAGGAGTGTAAGATACATGACAACCCACCACGCCTCTATAGAATACAGAAAGGAGACTATTTATTTTATGCAAAAATAGTTATAACTCTTAGATGTGCTCAACAGATCTATTTTGCCCTCAAAGATAAGTAGCCTTTTTATTCTCTCTGGCAGATAATTAATAGTTTCTTATCTATATTTCTCTTGTCCAACCTCTACTGTTAGACAAAGTAGAAGAAAAATATGAGCATGTTTGATATGTTAATTATAGGGTTATGACATTATAAAATATAACCAAAATACAGTGGCCTCAAAGATTTTGAAATCTGTGCCAAAAATGAATCATAGAAGGATAGTCACCACAAAATGTTCAAGAAGTGACCATTTCTATTTGTTTCTTTTTTATCCATCCTTCTTTGAATAGAGTTGGTGTTATTTTACTTTCTTCTATTTATCCACTCTTTCAATTTATATATCAAGTACCTGTTCTCTGTGAGATGAAGGGATTGTGCACACAACAATAGAATGGATATTGTGAGGCTAAGATGCATGTGGTGCTTTAATAAACAATAAATATGCTAAACATAAAGGTGCTTGTTGGCATATGGTTTTAGTGGGTCCTTGTAAACCTGCATTCATTATCTAGTCACTGTCCTGGACTCTGGGGAAATGAAAGCCAATAACCAGCCTGAGAGAAGGTTGCCAAGAGAAGCAGGCAGGATGGCCTTAGCCCAAGAATTTATTGCTGTCTTACCTGTGAGGGGAAGGAAGACCTGATAAAGAGACAAAGGGAAGTTTTTTCTGCTTCCATATTTTGCAGTAATCTGGTTTGGACTTTAAGCCACTTCCTCCTAGAGGTGGAGTACTCCCTCTTGTTTTTCTTTCTCTTGGACTAAACCCTTGCCAATGTCTTCAATCAAATCCTATTATTTCATCTTCCCAGTAAATCTCATTGCTTCCAACATATTACCGTATTTTTTACTTGAAAGAAAGAAGTTTGCAACAAAGCATTTTTCATATTTTATACCTTGATATTCATTTATCTAAATTAATTTTTATTCAAAAATGAATAAAAATAAAAACCTTTCTCCACACTTTCTAGAGCAAGTTTCCTGCTCATACATCTTATAATCAGTCACTGAGTATACACACATACCTGTATGCCCAACCCACCTCTAGGCCAGTTCCCCTTTCATAAAGCAAGCTGATTCTTGCTCATATCTGGCAGGTGGGGACTCTGTGGCTGGGGGAGGTGGAGACTTCTATTCTTCCAATGCTTCTACAGAATCAGCTGCCTTTGTTCTACATTTATGTTACTCCTCTGGAGCCCTCTCTAAAGCATTTCCCTGTTCTACGCCTCCCTCTGCATCTCTTTCTTTTCCTTCTTTTCTTTTTGGTGTGCCATTGTGTGGCAGGCTCTCTCTGCTGTGAGCACAACCCATCTGTATCTGCCCCTGGCCCTAGCTTTCACAGAGCATCTTGCTAGCTGACCTGGCTACATATTGGGTGTGGCACATACTGCATATGATTTTTCCAAATGGCTGACCTTTGGCAAGCTGTGAACTGTTTTTTGCCAATCACTTTTTTTTTTTCCTCTTAATTTTCAATCCCTTGTGTCTTTTAAGAAGAAATTTAATCTGCATGTTTCTGGTTCATTTGCAATTACAGTAACTCCTCAGAACCTTGTGTTGTAACACTTTTTTGATGTTCGTGAAGTCTTATGAACTTTTTCATAGTACTTTAAAAACAGTCTTCCTCTAACCTGGAAATAGCCTTTGGCCAGCTAACTATAAACTAACTTCATCATGACACTGTGTGGCTTCAGTTCATGACCTAGATTAGCCAAAAGGTATTTTCTCACCCCCATTAAGCAATCCTTGAAGTGGACTTGGTTATTGCATCCCCACAGGAGGATATTTAATTAGGACTGCCTGTGTCTGGGGGCAGTTCCACAGTGTGCCAGCAATTACAGGCTGGGCTGGGTTAGGGTGGGTTGGGGAGGGAAGCCTGGAGAAGGTGGCTTTAGAGTTTTAACCCTTTGTAGTAATTCCTGAACATGAACATGAACGTGAAGAATCCTAGATCCATTCATCCCAATTCCTAACAGCAAGTCCAACCTCAGGGAAGTTCTGAGACACACATATACACATCAGTGAAATAGCCAGTAGAATTGATTGGTGGCAAAAGTGGGAAATGTGTATGAACACAGGTCTTTGGGGATGGAAGTCACTCTAAATGGAAATGATACATGGACAATTGAAGTGGAGGCTGGAGTTTCCATTCCAGGCCATTGTAAGAAAAGTAAAGAGAATAGTTTTAACAGCTCTTTCTGTGCACACAGAATGGAGTATAATCTGGGCTTTGAGAAGTCTAAACTCACTGGAAGCCTGCAGATAAGGAATTGCTACAGGAGGAAGAGCTGGGTTACAAATGTCCTTCTGAGTGTTGTCAGGATATCTATCTTTAATGGTGCTGATGAACCCCAAAACAACTAGGACCTAATATTCTGTCTTCACAGAATCCGAATGGAAACTGGGATTTAGCTGTGTCTGCAATGCGGCCAGCATGTATCAGTACGAACTGGGGTCCATTCTGATTAAGCATTGATTATGACATCTCAGTGGTTATTTTTGATCTTGCTCTCTTGATTTAAACTTTGTAATCTCATCTTATAAACAAGTTCACAACAGCAAATCTGGGGTTCCAGAGCAGTGACAAGCAGATGATTCTTTTTGAATAGTTCCAATACAAAAGGTATGCCTTCCACCAGAACAATGTTATACAGAGAACATAGCAGGAGTCACACCAGGAAAGGTTATGAAAAAGCAACAACAACAAATTAATAAAGAAAAGAGATCCAGTTTTATCATGGTTAAGAAAGCAGCTATGCCCTTGATTTACTCCATTCCTAATTCAACAGTGTTGAGATTAAATCTCGTGTGGTGTCAAGTATGAGCCTCCTGTCCAGAGAATGAGGGTTGTTGGGTGTGGCCAAAATGATGAAGAGAAGATATGTTTAGAGAGTTGTGGACTCCCTCCGAAAGGAAGCAGCAGTTAGACTTCATCAGTCACCTGACTCTTCTCCTTTCTCACCACATTTCTAAATCCTACACACTCTTCTAAGTCCAGTTTAAGGCCCATCCTTCCATGAAGACTTCCTTTGTCCCTTTAGTTCATGTGTTGCCCTGTTCATCTCTCTGCCCTGGACACTCACAGTCCATGACATTTTATTGAAGTTTCCTACATCGATATTCTCCTATTTATGGAGGTTTGTTTGGCCTCGCTCAGTTATATTCTCCAGGACCAGGGCTGTATTTGCATCACTATGCCTAACATATAGAACCTTCTTTAACTGACTGTATGAAAGGCTGTGAGGCTCCCTGAGTCTCCTTAAATCTAAAGTGGTTCCAAGTAGTCACAGTGAATAGTTTCTGGGTGGATTGTTTAGCTGAATAAGAAAACAGAGTCCTGGGCTTTGGAAGAAGAAGGCAGGGAAAAGGGGTTGGCAGGGTTACAGCAGAAACGAGAACTTGAGAGTCACTCTTGATAGGGTAAGTGGTTGTGAGTGATGGTGGGTCCAGGGAAGGGACTCTGTGTGTCCTGTGCATTAGGAGAACTCATAGACTATGGCAGAACAAAAGCAAACTGGTATTTTGGCTTTAGGAGTATCCAGCAAGCAATATGAGGCAAACTGGAATTGCCATTTTCTCTTCTCGGAGCTATTTTCCTCCTATCTGCTACATTTCGCTCCAGTCAGGACACAGATCAGCAATATAGTGGGTGTAGACCACATTTTCCCTTTTCTCTTTCTTTCTCTAATTTAAATGAGAATATGAGCTACCCCAATGTGGGATACAATTATAATTATCATCATCATTTTAATCAATCTCTACTTAAAGTATACATTGTTATGAAATGAAGTTTGTCCATTCTGAAGTGTACAGTCATTTTAGGTTACTATCTGAGCTCCACTATCTATATATAATTCCACCTCTTTTTTCATTTATTATTTTCTATAATTTTTATTGTATCTATAATTCCATATACTTTGTACATCAGGGATTATCTATGCCCAGCAAAGTGTGCCAAAGCAGTTTATCATGAATGCTACTGAGAGGTCAAATAAAATGGCAGAAAAATAGAACATTGAATTTGGAGATACAGATGTAATTGTTAATCTGGGCAAAGCGTAGGATCAGAGATGTCTTTGTGGAAGAAGTGAGGTTGGAATTTTTTGAAGAGCGACTTGGAGGTGAGAAAGTAGATACTTGTGATGATAACTTTCAAGAATGCTTAACTGTGAGAGAAGAGAAGTGGGCTGGTAGAGGTTTTGATGAGCTTTGTAGCCTTTCTCCTCAACTCAGCTTCCTACCATGTTGCAGGATTTACTCACTCTCTCCTCCTCTCACCCAGATTATGATTCATCCTCCAAGATATCTGTTCTTTTGAAAGGCTAAGGACTTTTGTTCTCCATACCAATTTAGACTCTGATCCTCCCTCACATTGCCTTTCTCCAACAGATCCCCATGTTCCATCCTGGTCATACTCATTAGAGTGATCTGTTAAATCAAAAAGGGCCTATCTTTAAAAATAGGAATCTAGATGAAGCTTCAAAATTAGCTTAAAAATATTTCCTATCAAATACAAATACTTAAGTCTCTACTCCCACTATTCTCCATAAATAAAACTGTAGAAAATTTTATTCTCTTATCTAGAAGTTGCCCAAGGACTGTGTGTGTATGTGTGTGTGTAGGTGTATGAGAGATAGAGAGAAAGAGAGAGAGAGAGAGAGAGAGAAGAAGAAGAAGAAGAAGAAGAAGAAGAAGAAGAAGAAGAAGAAGAGAGATTAATAGAGAGAATAGTATGATGCACAGGCTAGAAAGAATTACGATTCAGTCGAAGGCACCTCTCTATATAATTATTCTGGTCTTCAAATCATGCAGTGGTCCCCAACCTTTTTGGCAATAGAGTCCAGTGCTCCTATGAGAATCTAATGCCTGATGATCTGAAGTGGAGCTGAGGTGGTGATGCTAGCTGTGGGGAATTGCTGTAAATACAGATGAAGCTTTGCTTGCTTGACCTCTGCTCACCTCCTGCTGTGTGGCCTGATTCCTAACAGGAACCAGTCTGCAGCCTGGGGTTGGGGACTCCTGTCAAATGCATTTTTGACAGGCCTATGTAGAAGCATCTTGCATCTCAAATTCCAATGTAAGACTGAAAGTCACTGGATAATTCGTGCTTTTTTTTTTTTAAGTATACATTTGTTCTAATAGATTTTCCATTAATCTTGGGGTTTTCTAGACGCACAATCTAAGTACAAAGAATTTTTTTCTTTCTTCCTGAGAATCATGTATTAATTTTTATTTCTTGTTTAATTTGTAAAGCTGGGACTTCAGAGAATGTTAAATAAAACAAGAAAGAATAGACATCCTTGTCTTGTTACTGAATTCGCATGTTTCAGCATGAATTATGATAGTGACTATTGGTTTAGTATCCATATTCTTTCTTCTGTTATGGAAATATCCACTTATACTTAGTAGAGTTTTTGTTTGCTTTGTTTTAGCATAAAGAATTTATATTAAATGCTAGAAAGTATTTTTTCAGGATCTACTATAATTCCAATATGATTTTCTCCTTGTATTCACTGTGATAAATTTTGGACTACCTAACCTTAAACTATTGCATTCTTACAATAATTCAACTTTTTCACAAACGATTATTTCATAGTCATTTTTTGATTAATAGGGTTTTGTTGAAAATATTTAAGGTTATGTAAGATGTTATTTATTGTCTGTGTTAACAAAGATATATTTATGTTTTCTTCTCTCTAGTACATTGTCAAATTTTAATATAACACCTACACTAAAATGAAGTAGATTGCTTCTTATATTTTTCTAAGTACTGGATTATTTATGTGGCATATTAGGGTCATACACGCTACATGCTATAACAAACAACTCAATCCCACAGCCCTAATCCAGCAGTTTCATTTCTTGTTGCTGGTCCAGTTAGAAGTGGGTGAGTGCAGTGTGGGCTGGAGCTGGTACTACCAGGCTCAGAAGAACTGACTGTGAGCATCTCCTTCTGACAATGTGCTTGGTGACGTTGCATTGGTTGGTCAAAAATCAGTCATAATGGGCATATTTACGTTGAGAAAGAGCATGGAATGTCTTATATGATCTTTTAGAGGTCAGGCTTGGAAGTGGTATCCTTCATTTCCGTTGATATTCCATTGGCCAGTCCTTGTCACATGGGCCCCATTGGATGCAAAGAATATGAAAAATCTAGAAGTCATTCTTATATAAGTACCTATAGATTCCTTTGAGACATTCAATTCTGTCCTACGGATCTCTCCATTCTGGTACCGGGACTAAACATTCTCATTGCTAAAAATTTTCGTTACGTGTTTTATTTTGTTATTATTTTCTATGACAAAGGATTATCTTTATTATCTCATTACATATTTTAAATTAAGTTCCCCCACCTGTTTATTTCTCTGAATACTTATTTTGCTGTCTTTGCTCATTTATTCTTCCAGATTGATTTTAGAATTCATTTGTCAAATTCCAAGAAAAAACATTCTATTTGTATTTTATTAAAATTGCATTTAATTAATAGATTATTTGGGGGTAAAACTGACAAGTTGATACAGATATTACACTAATAAATGAGCTAATATTAAATAATACCTTAATTCCTGGAATGAAATCTCCTAGTTTACTTCGCATTATTCTTTAAATAAACTGTTAAAATTAAATGTATACTGTTTGATTTAGAACTTTTACATGTAATTGACAAATAGGATTGGCATCTAGTCTTAGTTCTCTTTCTCTCCTCCTCCTTCCTTTTTACAACATTGTCAGATTTTACTATTACCGTAAGAAAATTAAGAATGGTCTTGTCCTTTCTATGCATTATAATAGTTCAAATACCTTGGAAATTATCTGTTCCTTGAAACCATCTGATATTATTTGCCAACTGTGCATTCCACAGTTTTTAGTTTATTTTTTTCTACTTTCTGAATCAATTATTTTAGTAATTATAGTCTTAGAAAATTATTTCTTCAATTAAGATTTTCAAAATTATTAGCATAAAATTGAACAGAATTATGCCCAGGGTAGGGGAATGGGTAATTGACTGGGAAGGGGCATTTTCTGAGATAATGGAAATGTAAATTTGTCAAAACTCATTGAAATTTACACTTAAAATCAGTGCATTTTATTGTACACAAACTATAAATTAATAAAGTTGATGTCTTTACAAAAAGCCCTTTTTATATTTAATTATTTTCAATGTGTCAGTCATATATAAAATATAGTTGTATTTTTGAGCCTTTCAGTTTATTTTTTTTCTTTCTGTTTTTAAGGTTTCTGTGCTTCTTCTTTTGTTTCTAGCTCTTTCTGTGTATATTGTTTATTTTCTAATTTTATTAGATAATTAGAAGGTATAAACAATTTTTAACTTCAGTAGTGTATACATTCAAGTTAAGGGAAAAAAATCCTGATTTCTCTAGTTATCAATGTCAAGAATTAAGCAGTATTATCTTTTCTCCCTCATGAAGAAAGTAACTTCTTCCCACCCTGCCCATCATCACTCTCCTGTTTTAGCATAGAGCTTGATCAGAGCAGGTACTCAATAAATGTTTGAATAAATGAATAGTTAGAAAAGAGACAGATGTAATTAATTAGTTCTCTCAAACAACAACTATATAATGTATATATTCATAACGCATCATCTTTTGGTGACTAGTGGGTTTCTTGTCACACAAATGGCAACTTTGCTAATGCAATGTGCACTATAGTGCTAGCACTCAGAGTACTTCATGCATGTTTATGCAGTGAATGAAAATTACTAATGAGAAAAAAATTCTTCCATTTTGTTAGTAAGACATCAGAAACAAGAAATATATGATTGCCTTTGAGAATGTGGAGAAATGGGAACCCTCGTGCTTTGTTGGTGGGATTGTAAATTGGTGCAGCCACTATGAAAAACAGTATGAAGATTACTCAAAAAGTAAAACTACCATATGACACAGCAATTTCACTTCTGGGCATTTAACTGAAGAAAATAAAAACATTAATTTGAAAAGATAAATGCACTTCTCTGTTCATTGCAGCATTATTTACAATAACCAAGATGTGGAAGCAACCTAGGTATCCACTGATAGCTGAATAAAGAGGATGTGATTATATATATAAAATATATAATATGCCTTTTATATAATGGCATATTAGTCAGCAATAAAAGAGAGTGAAATATTGTCATTTGTGACAACATAGATGGACTTAGAGGGTATTATGCTGAGTGCAATAAGTCAGACAAAGACAGATACCATATGATTTCACTTATATGTGGAATCTAAAACAAAAGGAAAGAAACCGACCAACAAAACAAAACAGAAACAGTCTCATAGATACAAAGAACAAACTGATGGTTGCCAGAAGGGAGCGGGGTGAGGGGATGGGTAAAAAAGGTGACAATGGGTACTAGGTTTATCATGAGATCACATTTAAAGTATCTGAATGTAGAATCAGCATGCTGTATACCTGAAACTAATATAATATTGTATGTCAACTACACTTTAATACAAAAATTAAAAGTTAAAAAAAAGAAATGTGTGATTGTCTTGATCTCAATCTGTTGCTTGCTGTCTAGTACTGACAGTGAATGCAAACTTTTATATCTGACATTGGCTAGATAGTTTGTCTGTTTCACAGTGTGTAAATTTATTGTTAATTTAATGTAAAAGAAGAACTATAATTAGTCTCTGAAGATGGAACTTTAGTATACTTAGTGTACCTCTATTCTCTCCCCACAAGTGATTATTTATAATGTAATGTGTAATGGAGCAGCCAACTAACCTGATTTGCCAGGAACTGAGGGATTTCCCAGGATATGGGGCTTTCTGTGCTAAAACCAGGGAAGTCTTAGGAAAACCAGGAAAGTCCCAGACGAATTGAGATGAGCTGCCTACTCTAAGTACAGATCTGAACACATGTAGCATGTTTTATAACATATACAGTAAACAATCTATTATATAGTAATGAGAAAGTAATGAGATCAAGAATTAACTTGAAATTCTAGAGGCCCTTGTTACGAATTTACTATAGCATAGTCTCTGCAGCAGAGAGTCATTTTTTAAAATGGTGTATGAGTGTTTTGACAAATGGTCTAGCTCTGCATCACTGGTAATACTTACAGACTTGGAGAACAGCGTGCCCACATTTCTCAGTTTGCCATAGTGATTACCCATCATCACTCAGGTTTCTGAGATTGTGTTGGCACCTACAGACTCTGACTCTGGTCTGCTGTCATCAGAAACACCAAACATTTACCAAAAGTGCCAAGTCATTGCACCCATGGGGTTAGTTCATTTCGAAAACTGGACTGAACCTTCTACCACGAACCAGAAAAACACTGAAAACATAAAACAACAAAAAAATCTGTGATGTGTTTGCAAAAACCGAAAACTCTAGCCCTGATCTAAACCAGACTGTTTTTCTCCTGGCTCCCTCCCTTTTTTTCCTTAATTAAGCTAACTGGAAGGGAAAGGCTTTCATCAAACCAAAACGGCAATCTTTCTACCCTAATCTCTAGGACAAAACAGAGAATCTGGTCTGGAATTGAATTTGAAATATTAAAGAAAAATGACTACCAGCTTAATGCTGTCATTGCCCTGTGTTTATTTTTCTTTCTTTCATGTCTGATGTCAAGGAGAAAATAATGTCATCTGCTGGAAATTTAGGCATGTTTGCATTTTGAGTTAATTAGAATTAATGTTGGAGGGCCAAACTAACGCCAAACAATCCTTGTGCTTCCCATGTGTGTAAAACATTTTGTAATGACTTTTGCTTAATCTGGGAGCCTGGCAGGCTGCCGCAAACCAGCTAGATCCAGGCGCCAGAGTTTCTTTCTCAAAAAGAAAAATTTATATGTTGGAAGTTAGAAATTAGGGCATGGGGAAAACAGAACTCTGCAAATTGCTTTATTCGTTTGGGTCTTTCTTCCATCTCTGTTCCTTCTTTACCAGCTTGGATGCCAATGCTTCCAGCATATGTTTGCAATGGTCCTTCAATTCACAGATATTGCAAAGACAAGGCTTCCAGAAGAAGGAGTAGAAATGAATTTTCCTTAAGGAGCTATAAACTCAGGGAACTTGGTGCTGAGCCATCATCTGTGAGATTCACTCAATGAGAGGCCCAGACGCAATGGTCATTTTTTGTGGGGCAGACAGTAGTTGACAGGATGTTTGACTTTTCAACAGACTCTTTTGCCAACTGTACACACAGTCTTTGTGATTTGTGCAGAAGAATTTCTTACTTAAAATTTTCCAGTAGCCTCTCAACACCCACAGGGTAAATTTCAAACCCTAAGCCTCTTGGCATGAGGCCCAATACTTTTCTTGCAATGGGTCATCATTAGCTCTGTGGTTTCATTTGCTTCCTTCCTATCCCAGATACCACAGGTCACAGATATCAAATGCCTTGCAGTTCCCTGAACACATTGTGCTGTTTCTGGTACATATGACTCCCTCCATTTAGAAAACTCATATTTACCTTTATGCATAACCAAACACTTAGCATGTACCAGGTGCTCCATAGATTTGTTGAGGGAATACATTCCCAAACTCAGCTCCAACATCATTTCCTCTGACTCCCCAAAATGGAATAAGGACTCTATTCTCTGTGCTTGCAAAATTCCTTGTATGTGCTTTTAGCACAATCATTCATAATCAGGTATGATTTCACCTGCCAGAGATATTTGACAATGTCTGAAGACATTTTTGGTTGGTACACTGGGGAGATGCTACTGGCATCCACTGGGTGGAGATCAGGGATGTTGCTAAACCTTTTATACTACACAGAACAGTCACTCACAGCAAGAAAATATCTGGCCCCAAATAGCAATAGTACTGAGGCTGAGAAACGCTGGTTAGCAGAACTCATAGTTTGGAATAGTTATCTTGAAGATACCTTACTCTATTAGATAGAAGCTCCTTGATATCAGAAACTACATTTAATTATCTTTACATTTCCACTGTCTAGCATAATGTCTGGCATGTACAAGATGCAGAATGAATGTTGAATGAAATAAATGATTGAAGAAAAGAATGGTGCACTGCAAAAGTTCTAAGTAGTGATCATTCTCTAAGGATCATTCTCTAATTATGAAAATAAAATATGAGTATTCTCACTAAGATATAAGATCAAAGAAGTTGCCCAGTTTCAAGGAAATGGCATCTTTCCACTTTTTATGCTCCAAAGGGATTTCCTTCCAATGGTGAATAACCTCATTAGCAGTGTCATGTTGAAATTGCCTTCTGCCTTGATAGAGGTAGCTTCTACCTCAGTGCAATTTCCTCAGACCCTAAAAAAATCACACTGGGGTTGACATTCTCTTTTCATCCCAACTCTCAAAAGCGCAATCTCTTCGTAATTGGTGTCAGCAACAGCATTTCAGAATCCCCTATAAATAGGCCCCATTGGAGAACTTTTTGGAAGTGAAGTTTTGATATCTCCTCCATGTGTGTTCACTTGGACTCCAACCATTTGTCAGGGAAACCATTTGAAAACATAATTTGGAAGCCCCTTCACATGATCCTGGCACCTCTTTCTTCTTGCTGATAGCAGTAGACTAAAATTGGTCTGGGTGTGACTTGATCCACTCCTCTGACTAAATAACTAGATTATGTTTAGAATAGAAGCTGCATAGTCCATGTTCCTCAAAAGCCTTGGTGGTAACTCCCCTTCACATTTCATTGTGTGTTATTTGGAAACATTGCAAACAAATTATGGTTATAATTGGTGGTTGCCATAATGAAAATGTGAGGGGTACAATTTTTATTTAAGGTTTGTTTTTCCAAGAGTGTCTTTCCAGCTAGATCACCCTGCCTTGCTGAATATTTGAGTTGGAATTATCCTTACCAATGAATTCTGTTTAGAGTCCCACAGAATTGTTCACTCCACATAGGCAAAATTCTTCCATTTTTCCTTGAGAGAATTCTACCCAATAGTCTTGAAATGTGAATTAATTACTTTGAAGACTATGCATTTAACGTAATAAAACAATGTATGAAGATTAATAAACGTTTCACAATAACCTTTTGCTTTATTAAAAAAGTTAACAGTATTTCAGAAGGCTGTTAATTACAACAGGTGCGGATTCAAAGAAGAACAGTCGGAGGTTATATTCTAGCTAAGAGGCTTCGATTAGGACCAGGAGGCATAGATGCAAAAGGCCTACATGTGGAACATGGCAATGAATGGTTGACAGATGTTATGTAAGTGATAGAGAAATGAGGAGTTCAGAAAGTGAGGAAAATATAAATGTGGGTTAAAGTTCTTAAAGAAGCTTTATAAAATAAATAGAATAGATATTTTTCATACACTCTTCCAGGCTTCACGTTGCTTTGTTTCTTTATTTTGTACCCTCAGACTTGTCTTGTATTGAACTTTTTATTGTGTGTTTTCCTGTTCTCTGACATCATCACCTCACAGAGGGTAGAAGCTGTGACTGCTCATTGGAGCTCCATAATGGATATCACAGTGTCTGCTACAGAGATTTTGACAGACGTTAGTTGAAGAGAAAGTGATAACTATCCTTGTGTCACTTTTTTATACACACTGAGCAAAAGTGTCCACCTAATGACATAAAAAAGAAAACTAGACACCCCAGAAAGTGTTGTACTCCAGGGCATCAAAGAGGAGGCACAGCCAACCGCAGAATTGAAGGTGTGACTCACCACCACCTAGTTTTTTTCTGCACCATACCAAAATCGAGTTGCTTTTGTTCCTTCTGGGATTATAAAGGATAAAAATTGGACTTGTGTTCCCACTTAAAATAGTTTATTCAATTTTATTCTCCCAACGAAATTCCTAAAATGACTAAGTTCAAAATAATTTAAAAGCCACATTAAAAATAAAGTCAAAACCCACAAGTCAGTGCCTTCATCTCTTTCTCCATGGCCCAATTCACAACGTTAGCATCTGGAATTTACTCCAGGGCAACTCTGCAAATATTCTGTATTTAATTGCAGTTTGTAGTTTGAAATCATTATTTGTGCTCATGAATTGCATTGAATTTACACATAAATTTTTCTTGTCTAATTTACTAATTACTGAGAAGGAGTAATGTGGCGGCATCATAATCTAGGAAAAACATCTCAAATGCTTTTGCACACGTTTTACATTTGGCATAACCTAAAACACATTTTCCCACAAAACTTTTTCCCTTAACTCCTAAGCCCCTGAGTATTTTAATGGAAATACAATACTTTTTTTTATCTGGATTCATTTACACTCTCATTTACTCATCAGCATGGTGTTTTGTAAGAGATATTTAATATTCTCCAAGAGCCCTTTTTTTCTTCTGCACATTTCAAAGTTTTTCCTGTAGGAAACACTGTGTTCCAAACCATAAATTGAGTCCAAATCCAGAGAACAGAAATTGGGGGAAGCCATAAATTCCAAATGAGTTCCAAGTGGTACTGATCTTAACTGCCCATTATCTATATAATGTGGTTACCAAAATGAGAATTAAGTACCCTGAGCAAAGAAGACTTTTTTAAGTCTGATGCCATTGACTTTGAATCAGTGTTCATGCATAGGAAAGAGTAACTTGCATCCTTGGTCTCACTTTCTTGATTCTGGGACAGCTTCTTCTTCAGGAAACAGGAGTCATAACTAATGAGTCTTCTCTGAGAGTAATTAGCTTTCCAGAGTGACTTTCTCCTACTAGAAGCGAAGGGCCAGCACCATGAGCAAGCTGCCTGTTGCAGTGGCCAAAGGATGCTCTTACCCATCACCAGTGAGCAATACCATAGCAAACTTAACCACTTCTACAACTGGCTCAGGCTTAGAGCTAACTCTCTTGTCAAATCTCTTTTTATAGAAGATATTAGAAACCAAATCTAGTGAGCTATTTAAAAAAATACATTTATTAGAAAGAGACCATGGCTTTTACTAGAATTCAAGGAAAAGTTGAAAATCCAACTCTTTAAGACATTTGGCCAAAGAGACAGAGTAAAGAGCCTGCTAGGAGCACAATACTATGAGTAGATTGGACAAATCACAGAAGACAAAGTACGACTGAGTAGAGGCCCAGATAGTGTCTAGCAGTACTAACTTTTGCAAAGTAATAATTCCCCAAATGACCACTCCCACCTAACTAATCCCTGGTTTGTCCTTTTTATTCTTTTCTTCTTTAAGAAAATTTTGGCCTCCATATTTTCTTTGATTTTAAAAATTACTTTCTTCTTATAATTGATTATCTATCTGTAGAACTGGTTTTATTATTGGAACTTTCAGATTTCACATCAAAAACTTACTATAACTTTCTGTACATAATCTGTTTACAGCCTCTTCTGAGACTTTAGGTTTCTAAAATGATGAAACAATTTCTATAAATGACTCATCCTATTCATGAGGGACAAGCCTCAGTGTATCACAATATGAGTTCACAAATTCTCTTTCAGTTTGAATGCCTATACTCGAGATTTTTCTCTGTGATAGGTACATCCTAACATCTGAGAAATTTGACTCAAAGTGTATCAGATAGTTTCTGTCTTTCAAATATTTAGTTTTCAATCAAAAACAATTTTTGAAATAATTGTTTGAGCAATATACTTCTCCAAATGTATGCACATATAGCCAGCACATAATTAACAGAAAACTAGATCGTCATAAATTTATACTTTTATAAAAATTAATGAAATATATTTAAAAATGGCTGATGATCTGTTTTGAATTAACTTGTCTATGTATTTTAAATACGGTAGAATTTTTGCTGAAATTTGCATGTGGCCTTCAATGATGGTGAAGGCTCATGTCCAAGGTAATGAGTGAATGCAGAGGCTCTAAATGCTACCTGACAATCTTAAATCAAGGCAAGGGAACCCACACATCTTTTTATCAGTGCACAATGCTTCTCAGCCTTCTTAGGTAAAACTCACTCCTTGCAACCTTAGACCTTGTCAAAATTTTATCCTATATCTAAAAAGCAGATCTATTCAAGAGCTGCAAATAAAAGACAGTTTTATTAAAGGTATATCCTCCAGTTTGCTGTTTATTGGCATACTTTGTTAACATGAGTCTAAAATGCTCCTTTTTGGGAGTCATCATGTCCATGGTTTGAAAAATCCTTGCAAAGACAAAAGTCACTAATGTATTCTCTCTCTTTTCTCTGATTTTACGGGGGTCAAAAGAAAAACCTGTAAACAGAGCTGCTTTAATCAACTGCCAAACACATGGACCCAAGGTTTTCTTTCAAGGAGAGGAGATCTTATGGGCAGTCCGAGTGAATAACTTTACCCACAGGAGCAAAAAATAAACTTCAGCTAATATATTTTCCTTAGCTGTACACAATTTCAATATTTTAAACATCTAGAAAAACAATATGCAGAAGGAAATATTTAAAAGTAAATATACATGCTATTGGTAGAGGGCATTGAGGCAATAGAATATTTCATCGATTCTCAATATGATGCCACATATTCCTGCAAATTAACATGGGTCTGAAAGATCAGACTTTAGTCAAATAAGAATTTGAATTTTACATGCTTTAAAATGTGTTTCTCACCAATTATGGCTTTTTGCATAAACCTTGAGAAAGATATTATAGTTTGAAAATGTTTACTGTGATAAAACAATAAGGTGAAATGGAACTTAGAGTAGTACAATCCTTGTTTTACAAAAGAGAGAGTTGAGAACTAGAAAATTGATGGTGGAGAAAGAAATGGTTCATGTCCTAGGTGGGACAGAGAGGGACTGCATAAGATTTTATCACACTACTCAGAATGGTGTGCAATTTAAAACTTATGAACTATTTATTTCTAGAATTTTCCATTTAATATTTTTGGACCACAGGTGACTGCAGGTAATTGAAACCATGAATAAGGGGTGAGTACTATACACCTGTTCATGCAATGGTCATGCACATTTGTACCGATTATGTAGACCATCTTCTGCACTGTACCAGGTAGACTGGAATTCCCTTAGTAATCCTCATTTTGGCCTAAATATAAGAGTTGAATTTCTGTAATCTATACCATCCTTGTTATTTCTCAGGGAAAGAATGTGGAAAAATGATATCACCTCTAGTATCCTTTCCAAAGAGTCCAGACTTATTTTATTCCATTGAACCTCGCCTCTCAAGCTGTCTCTGAGATCAGATAGGTTTTCAGTCCTAAAGAAGCAGAGAACTGAAAAATCCAGGAGCCCTTGGAGAAATATCATTAATAAGAAACCTCTGACAACTGAGAATTTCAGGAAAGAAAACATTTATGGTTAATTGATTAACTTGTGGAGAGTAAAGTGGTTTTTAAGATTTGGAACTTTCCTATTTGAGCTTCCTCATGACTCTGTTTTATAATTGTTGCATGTAAGACATGATGTGTGAAGCATTTTGGATTTTTCAATAAATGTTGGACTAAGCACATAAGTTTAGATGTAGGTAAGGATCTGGCTTCATTCATACTGTGTTATGTTGAAATACAAAGGGCAGTGTATTAAAATATAAATAAACCTCTTCAGAATTCACTAGAAGTAAAAAGAGTACACATACATAAATATAAAAATACTAATCAGTATATTTCATTTGTCTTTTCCATTCCAGTTTTCATTCTATTAATAGACAATTGCAATAATCTTCAAATTGGGCCTTTATATTTTTCTCATCCAAACTGTCTTTTTAAAAAACAGATCTGTATGCAGCCCTGGGCTGGGATAAAGATACAAAAATGAGGAAGGCAAAACTTTTATCTTTGATAACTCATGTTTCTATAAGGGACACACACACACAATTTTAATACAAAATGTAAATGTAAAGGACTATGATTGAAAAGAAAAAGATAAATTAAGTGTTCTTGAAAGGGTCAGATCAATCTTCAGGGACAAATGAGTTTGTCTTAGAAAGTGCGCAAGTGTGAGAAAGAGAGGAGGAAGGAGAAAACAAAACTAAAGGTCTTAAAGCCATATCTTGTCTTAGAATCACTGTGTTCAGACCACATTGATTTACCTGCAGCACTGCTCTAACCATGTCACCCCTTGCTTATATAAAACATCATTGTCTGCCCTGATTCACCACTCATTGCTTCTGCAGTAAAGTCTTGACACCTCAGCTGGAATTTAAGCCCTTTCACAATCATATCTCAATCTTATTCTTATTACTTCTCTCTCCTACCTTCTCATCCTCTCCTCCTTCTGCATTGTATTTCCTAGGACTTTGCCTTCATGGCTCCAGGCTTTCCCAATCCTTTTCCTTTCACCCTGCTCATTCCTCATGACCAATGTTTCAAAACTCAGTTCAGCATCACCACCTTCAGGAAATCTTTCTTCTTTCCCTCAGTTAGAGGTATTCTTCAGGTTTCCAAGTTGCCAAAGCATTTCATCTATTCCTCTACCATGCTGTGAGTGATAGATTGTTATATTTCCCACATATTTGCTTCCTAATGACTGTGCTATCCCTGTAGCCCCTCTTTGATATCCAGTGACATTAAATATGGACAGTGACTTCCTCATATACACAGAATAAGAGAGGGGATGACATACCACTTCTGTGCAGAAGCTTTAAGGAACTCCATGTGGTGCTGCCATGAGGCCAACCATGTCCCAGAAAAGTTTGCTTCCTCTGCCTGGTTCCAGGAATGTTGGCAGCATGGAGCAGAAATGCAGTTAACCCATGAAGGACTTTTCTGTGCAAGAATCATTGAGAGCCACTGATGACTTCTGATCGTATTGTCAAAGTGTAGTCTGTTGTAAGATGATTTACAACATGTTCCATATTCTGTCTTAAATTATCGATGTTTGTATATGTGTCTTTTCTTGCCAATTAGAGACTGAGTTCCTTGTAGAATTTTTGTGTAGTTCATTCTTGATTTTATCACTCTCATCACATATCTGGAATTTAGCAATTGCTAATTAAACATTTATTGACTCATTTAATAAATGAGTGAATGATTGTAGGAAGTGTGTGTGTGTGTGTGTGTGTGTGTGTGTGTGTGTGTGTGATGCACTGTCATGGGTATGCAGGGTTAGGGCAGTCAGGCTGGGATGAGGAGATTGGAAGAACCATTTTCTAGTTTTAGTTAGGTCTGACTTTATTCTTAATGCTCACTGCTCTGCTTGGCTACATTTTTAATTAGCCAGTTGGAGATTGTATTTTTCATCTAGAGATTCAGTTTATAACCTTCAAGATATAGAGCTGAAATTATTTTGAGAGGATAGACTATGAAAAAGGTGTACCCAAAAAGTTAGCTTGACAAAATGACATATCAGGATAAAGATATATTAATATCAAAACCTGATATGATAAAATAACAGATATTGTAAGGAATCTAGAGAATAGCATAATCTCCAGGACTCTTCGAGGACACCTGGGAAATTGCAGGAGGTAGATGGATAAGAATGTTTACTAGGTCTCCTTGGAGTGATGGTGTAGACCAGTGCTTCTTCAATCTTATTGTCCTTCTAAAATGCAGATTCTCATAGGATAAGTTAATGGGAAGGCACTGAGATAACACACTTATAACAAGCTCTTAGATACTGCTGTTAGCCTTGGATAACCTTTTGAGTATCCAAGCATTGAAGACTTTGGAATTTAGTCAGCCATGGGTCACTATGGTTGATACCTTCTAACAAAGAGAAAAGCAGACAAAGTTAGTCCTAATGCCTGATGAGTATGTGGGACACAACCCACTTTCATACCATTGGGGAAAATCTGTGTCCTTATACTTTTTTCAAAGTCAGAAAGAAAGTACTTTGCATGTGATGCACAGTGGGTGTCATAACTAAGAGGTTAAATGCACGAAGGCTAGAGACAGAGCCTTGGGTTCAAATTTTAGTTCCTCAATTTAATGGCTGGGTGACCTTGAGCAGTTTTTCAAACTCCCTGAGCATCCATTTCTTAATTTGTAAAAAAAAAAATAATATCAAAGTAGCCCAGATACCAGAAGTAAGTGAGCCCTTTTATAATTTGGCAGCAGAATCAAGATCTAAAAGAAGACCCTTTCTATCACAGTTCTGACTTGAGTGTGAATACAAGAGATATATACAAAAATGAGTATCAGGGAAATCCCCAATTGCAAAATTTACAAAAATTTTTTGTAAAGTGGTTATTTAAATTACGAATCTCCTCACTGATTTCAAATAAAACAAGGATTGAGAACAGAGAAGGAAGGATTTGAAAAAAGATTTCTTTGCAAAAGTTAATGCACTACCATGGGTATCCCCTCCCAGGGGGTATGAGAAATAGGGATAAGGTTCTACACTCTCTAAATGTCTTCTGATTGGGTCAGAACAGGTAGAAGATGCAGTGGAAAGAGGAGATGAAAGTGCCAAGTGCTAGACAGTGGGGAGGGAAGTGTCAGTAGGAGAAAGAAAAACGTACTCACTGCCTACCTTAAGAGTGTAACTCTCAGTAGGAGAAAGAAAAACGTACTCACTGCCTACCTTAAGAGTGTAACTCTCAAGATAAGACATTAAATAAAGTTTGGTATTTTGATTAAATCTTGCTCTGGACATTTTGACTTCAGAATCAAGACTTTTAAAATTATTAAAGTTCTATGACCTGTCTGTTACCTGGGATAAGCAGGAAATTATTTGGCCTACTGAAATTTTCATATAGGGGTAATGGATAGTAATCTCCTTAAATAATTATAATGAGATAGTGGAATATAAATGTAGTTATAATATTACATTGCATTTTGATTACATCACAGGTGCATTTGTTCAAATACAAGTTAAATCTCTCTTGGCAACGGAAGCAAAGTCCCACTCATGACAACAGCAAGGCCTGTTACAAGGAGAGAGATACTTGGAAGGTGTAAAGCCTATTTAAAATGGGATTTGAGGCACCTCAGGTGCTCCAAGGAAGCAGGCAACTTGAGGGACTGAGGAATCTAGGAATCTTTAGATTTATGGAAGGTGAGCCCACATTTATAATATGAGACTACCACCGGTGTTCTCCCAAGCTTATTCTTTGGGAGAGCACCGGTGGTATTCTCATATTATAAATGGTAGCTAAGCCTCAGTTATCTGTCTTCTTGCTCTTTTTCCCAAACCCCAAGATGGGGAGTGCTGATGAAGACAGTCTTTCCAAAATCTTAGAATAAAAGCATTGTCTGAATTCTAAATTGATGATGCAATTTCAATAGTAGTTTTAATAGCTGATTTAGGTTAACACAGGGCAAGTCAGCAAAGGAATGATTGAGATTCAAAACCTCTGTTTCTTGAGTTACCAGACAACATTTTCTTCTGACTTATATTAGGGAGAAAGAAGGAGTAGGATTTCTGGGGAGCCAAAAATGAAGATGGCTCTGTTACATGTTTGACCTGATACACGAGAAAAGAGGAAAGAAATTGGATGAAGTAGTAGGAGTAAATCACTTCAGATTATAGCCCACTCTTATGACCATGGAAAAGGGTTGTAGGATCTTACACATTAAAATGTGTGACAGTTGCAAATCCATCTTGTCTGAGTGTCACAGCGCCAAAGTGTCATGCTGTAGGTTCACTCCCTTACAGAACACACTGTGATAGGAAGAGCACAGCTTTGGGATTGAACACACTTATGCTTGAATTCCCGTTCTGACAGTTAGATTTAGTACATTCATGCACTCAGCCATTTATTATTACGATACACTTTCCTAAAGTACCTGCTATGTGTGGAGTGCTGGGGGGATGCCGGAGCCACATTACTCTAAGAGATGATTGCCTGCCCTCAAGCAACTCTTAGCATGGTAGGGAAAATAGACATTGAGACAAATTAATAGATTGCAGTGTGATTAGCACAAAGATGGAGATATGTGGATGTCTTCATGTTACCCACATGGTGAAGAAATGCCCTTCACTGAATTTGAGCTTACTGATCAGACATTGGGCTGAGTAGAGAACACTGGGTGTGTACTAATTCACAGAGGATTGGAAAGGCAAGGTGCATTTAAAAGAGTATGCATTTTTTCATCCTTAGCACAGGGTGGTAGTGGGAAGAAGTAGGAGGAAGGGGTGGAAAGGCAGACAGGGCAAGATTATGAGATCATGGAAAATTATAAACCATGTTAAGGAGTTTATATATTATACTACATACAACAAGAATCACTAAGGAGTTTCATACCTGGAAGGGCCATGATCATATTTATATTATAAAAATATTTTACTGAAGGAAGTATTTGAAGGGACAGATTAAAGCCAAGAATAAAGTTAGAATGTTTTTGTAACAGTTCAAGAGAAAGGAAAAGTAGGAAGGAAGGGAGATGTCTGAAATTAGATTCCCAGAGAAGCAGACCTGGACACAAAGATTTGAGTGCAAGTAGTTTATTTGG
Source organism: Pteropus alecto (assembly GCF_000325575.1). NCBI lineage: Eukaryota > Metazoa > Chordata > Mammalia > Chiroptera > Pteropodidae > Pteropus > Pteropus alecto. The sequence goes on along the minus strand of NW_006494608.1, from coordinate 3,905,592 downwards.
GAGAGTACAGAAATAAGGTAGTAAATCTGGGAAGTGGCTAAAAAAAAAGCCAAGGGAGATGCAAAAAAAATCAGATTGCCATTGTGAAGCTGAGAGTGAATTATACTGGGAACCTGTACAGAGTGTGTTAATAGTTATCCCATCCAAAGGATGTGGAAGTGGGGGTATTTATTCACTAACTCCTAACCATCTTTGTTTGAGATCTCTCCTAAAGCATTAGCTCACTACATTTTAGGCTTACCCTGTATATGCAGAGAAGGCTTCTATGGACCATAGATGCTTTAAGGCAAGGAACTGTGAGTGCTTGAAGTCATATGCCTTGATGTGCTCAGAAATGATGAGTGTCAAGGAGATATAGATAGGATTTCAACAGTGTCCACTATAGGAGGCAACAAATTAAGAGGCAGAATGTATTAAAGGGTTGGACATAGGGGATAAAGAAGAGGAGATAGTTTAGAATAATTTCTAACTTTCTTACAGAAGTAACCAGAAAAAAGTCCTGATTAAGAGTAAGGAGGTATAAAAGATTGAGGGGAAAAAATTTGGAAAGTTTCTTAAGTCTTATGAACTGTTTCTGTTTCTGACATATAAGAATACCTATGTTATGGTGTTGATGTAAGGAATAATTGATCCAATATTTATAAATGCCTAATTCAGTACCTAGCATGAAATTAATGTTTTATAATAAGTAATATTTAATTTTTGCTTACTATATGAGGAGAAAAACTTTTTACATACTTTATGAGCATTATCTTATTCAATCCACAGAAGTCTATGGTACCATTATTATTCTCATTTAACAGATGAGGAAACCCAAACACTGAGTGGATAGTTATGTTGTGTTTATGGTTATCACGGCAACTTACTGTGTTTCGCAAGAAAAATAATAATAGAAAATTCTAAAATCTTGCTCATTTTATCATCTATTCATCTATCCATCTATGTATCCATTAATCCTCTACTCATCAATATTTACTGAGTGCCAACAATATACAAAACATTTCTTGGCACTTGAAATTTTGCCACTGTTGAAGTTCTCCCCCATAAAACAATATAATACAAGACTCCTTTCTCTATATAATAACTCTTTGAATTTTTGAATATAATTATATCTGGTAGAGAAAGTATGGCTTAAGGAAGAAAATGGGTGAAATGTGATTGTACAAAGCTATTTATTACTTTGCTCAATAATTTCATCTTTGTGATTTCATTTGCTCCTCTCAAAATGAAGAAATAGGTAGTAGTAGTCTCATTTCAGAAACTGATAATTCTTAGATAAAGTTCCCCTCAAAACAGGCTCTAAGATAGAGATTTAAGTGTAGGTTATCTAATCCAACTTGTTTAGACTAAGTAATGAGACAGACAACATGTAAGCTGCATTCAGCAGTCTCCATGTGAAGAGGTATTAGAATCCTAGAATCATATTCTTTCAAAGTTGGAAGGAAGTTTATAACAATCTAATTTGTATCCTAATCCCTCTTTCGAGAAACTTGGTTGGTGAATGTTTAGCTTCTCTACAACAACTTTCAGTGACAGGAAATCCAGCCTCTCATGAAGCAATCAGCTCCTTGTTGGAATAGCTCTAATCTTCAGAAAGGCTTTCTTTACATTGAACCAAAGCTATTTCATTACATCGGACCTTTTCTCTTTTATAAACCGATTTCCTATAGTACCTATGTTAAGTGCCAGTCCATTAAAATACTTAAAAGCGGTTATTCTACCCTGTTAAACAAGCAACTTTATCCAGGTTAATTTCAAGCTTTCTCTTCTCTCATAACATAAATGCAAAAATTCTCACCAAAATGTTATCAGATTGGAACCAACAATGTCTAAAAGAATTATATACACTGTGACCAAGTGGAATTTACCCCAGGTTGGTTAAACATTTGAAAATTAAGTAATGTAATTCATCACATTAACAGGCTAAAAAAGAAAAATCATATGATTATATCAACAAATGCAGAAAAAAATATTTGACAAAATCCAACACCCATTCATAATAAAACTCTTAGTATACTAGGAATAGAAGAGAACTTTCTCAACTTGATAAAGAAAATGTGCAAAAAAAAAAAAAAAAAAAACAAAAAGCCCACAGCTAATATCATACTTAATGGTGAGAAACTTCAATTTTTTCTATTAAGATCAGGTACTAGACCAGGACATCTCCTTTCACCACCACTTTTCAACATTGTACTGGAAATTATATTTAATGTGATAAAACAAAAAAAAGAAATAAAAGGTGCATGGATTGGGAAGGAAGATATAAAACTATCTTTGTTCACAGATGGCATGATCACATATGTAGAAAATTCAAAAGAATTGACAAAAAACTTCTTGAACTAATGTGATTATATCAAGGTTATAAGACATAGGTTAATATACAAATTTGATTGCTTTCCTATATACCAGCAATAAACAAGAGGAATTTGAAACTAAAACGTAGTACAATTTACATTAGCATCCTATAAAATAAAATACTAAGATATAAATCTAACAAAATATGTACAAGCTCTATATAAGGCCAATCAGAAAACTCTGATGAATGAAATCAGAGGACTAAATAAAAAGAGATATGTTCCATGTTCATGGATAGAAAGATTCAATATTTTCAAGTTATCATTTCCTTCCAACTTAATCTATAGATTAAATTCCATCCCAATCAAAATCCAAGCAAGTTATTTTGTGGGTATTGACAAACTGATTCTAAAATTTATACGAGGAGTCAAAATATAGACCAATCAACACAATACTAAAGTAGAATAAAAAAGATGGAGGACTGACACTACCTGATGTCAATACTTACTATAAAGCTACAGTAATCAAGACAGTGTGGTACTGGCAAAAGAATAGACAAATAGATCAATGGAACAGAGTATAGAACCCAGAAATAGACCCACGCAAGTATAGTCAACTGATCTTCAACAAAAGAGCAAAGGCAGTATAATGGAGCAAAGACAGTCTCTTCAACAAATGGTGCTGGCAAAAGTGGATATTTACATGCAAAAGAGTGAATCAAGGACACAAACTTTACACCCTTCACAAAAATAAACTCAAAATGGATCACAGACCTAGATAAAAAATGAAAAATGGACTACAGACCTAAATGTAAAATAAACAAGTTTAAAACTTCTAGAGGATAGCATAGGAGGGGACCCCCAGATGACCTTGGGTATGGTGAAGCCAACATCAAAGGTATAATCCATGAAAGAAATAATTGATAAAATGAACTTTATTAAAACTAAAAATTTCTGCTCTGCAAAAGACAATGTCAAGAGAATGAGGAGATAAGCCACAGACTGTGAGAAAATATTTGCAGAGGATACATATAACAAGGGACTGTTATTCAAAATTTACTAAGAACTCTTAAAACTCAACAGTAAGAAAACAAATAAACAAATTAAAAAATAGGTCAAAGACCTTAACAGACACCTCACCAAAGAAGTTGTACAGATAGCGATTAAGCAAGAAAAATGTTCAACATTGCTAAACATTAAGGAAGTACAAATCAAAACCACAATTAGATACTGCTCACGCCCATTTTAATAGCTATTATAAAAACACTGAAAACTACAACTGTTGGTGAGGATGTAGAAAAATGAGGGTCTTTGTACATTGATGGTAGCAATATAAAATGGTGTACCTGCTGTGCAAAACAATATGGCAGTTCCTTAAATAATTAAACATAGAATCACCATATGATTCAGAAATTCCATTTCTGAGTATATGTGTAAAAGAATTGAAAACAAGACCCGAATAAATATTTATAAATTCGTGTTCATAGCAGCATTATTCACAATAGCCTAAGTATGGAAGCAACCCAAGTGTCCATCAGTGAATGAACAGATAAATAAAAGGTGACATATACACCTAATGCAATTTTATTCAACTTTCAGATGAAAAAAAATTTCTGGACTCTGGTCAAGGTACCCAAGTATGTAAACGCTGTGCTTCCCTCCTCCTATGACCACATCGAAATTACAACTAAATTATAGAACAACTATCCTTGAGAAACACCTGAAGACTAGCTCAACAGAACTATAACTAAGGATATAAAGAAAAAACCATGTCAAGACTGGTAGGAGGAGCAGAGACGCAAAATGAGTTGGTTCCACAGCCACAAGTGGTGGTTAAGAATTGAGAGGGATATATCAGCTGTAGGGTCTCCATTGAGAAATAAGTAGTTTCAGTCACACACTGCATTCCCCAGCTCTAAGTACCAATGCTGGGAGAAGAAATTCTGATAAAATTTGGCTGTGAAAATCAGTGGGGATTCTGTCTGGATGAGACAGGGGGCTGCTTGAGACCCAGGTATACTCTTAAAGGGCTCAAACACAGATTCACTCACTCACAAACTCTAGCTCTAAGCTCCAGCCAAGAGATAGCAGCTCCAAAACTGAATCATCTGGCATCAGGGCAAGGGGCTGGAGGGGCAGCTACTCCAGGACTGAAGTGCCAGTATGTACCATTGTTCCTTTGTTGAGTGCTCAGCCACACAGCCTGCAGGCACAGGTAGACATCATATCTGAGTCTCTGTTAACCTGTCTAACACCACCCTTACCCTACCCTGGTGATTCTTTGAAACCTAGACCCACCCAGTTCACATGCCAGCCTGAACCTCTTTCAGCAATGATTCTAAACAAGGAACTAGCCTGGGCTGGTGCTGCAGACTTGCTTAAAAGCTCTTAAAATTCCACAAACCTCAAACAAGAGGCAGCCAGGTTTGGCATACCCCGTACCTATTGCTAAGTGGCCCCAAACCTGGCACTAGTGGCAGCTGGCCTGAGTTCACTGTACAACCACTCCCTAGTGCCTCCACACCCAGAACAGTCAACTATAATCTACAGATCTCTTAGGAGCTCCTATCAGGTGGGCCCAAGTCAGACACAAGCAGTGCCTGACTTTGGCCTGCAACGAAGCCCCTTCTAAAAGTCCCTGGAACCAACACAAGTGAAGACTAGCTTCAGACTACACCAGAGTACTACCCAATTAGCTCCACAAAGGACATACCTAAAAGGGTGGATTTGGCAAGCATACGAGCTAAAGAAAATTCCACTCCTTGGAGTCAGACTCCTCTCCTTTTGAGGAGTCTGACTATAGTCACAGTCAGTCCTCACAGCCAGGTAGCCAGAAGGTCAATCCACCTACTGACATGCTAACAGTTATCAAGGCTCAGTTACAACAAGAGGGCACATAGAATCCACATAAGAAACACCCCTGCATCACCCAACTCAAGTGAACAGGGAGTGTCTATTACTGGGCCCCACAGGACACCAACTATAGAAGGCCACTTTTCCAAGATTAGGTGATGTAGTGAATCTACCTAATACCTAAACACAAACACTAGGAGACAGCCAAAAAGAGGAGACAAACATGTCCCAAATGAAAGAATAGGACAAAACTTCAGAAAAAGAACTAAACAAAATGGAGGCAAGCAATTGATCAGATGCAAAGTTTGAAACACTGGTTATAAAGATGCTCAATTAATATAGGGGAAGAATAGATAATTTCAGTGAGAACATCGACAAAGAGATAGAAAACAGAAAAAAGAAGATAGAAAACAAAAAAGAACCAGTAGAAAATGAAGAATATAATAACTGAAATGAAGAATATATTAGATGGAATCAATAGAAGATTAGATAAAGCAGAGGATCGAATCAGTGATTTGGAAGACAAAATAGGAGAAAACACCCAATCAGAAGAGTAAAAAGAAAAAAGAACTGAAAAAATGAGGATAGTTTAAGGGACCCCTGGGATAACATCAAGTATAACAATATTCATATTGTAGGAGTTCAAGAAGGAGAAGAGAGATAGAGAACAAGAGATTGAAAATCTATTTGAAGAAATCATTGAAAACCTCCCTAACTTGGCAAAGGAAATAGACACACGAGTCCAGGAAGTACAGAGAATCCCATACAAGCTGAACTCAAAGAGGCTCAAACCAAGACACATCATAATTAAAATGACAAATTTTAAAAATAAAGAGAGAAACTTAAAAGCAGCAAGAGGAAAGCAGTTAGTTATCTAAAACGGAGCTCCCATAAGACTGTTACCTGATTTCTCATCAGAAACTTTGCAGGCCAAAAGGGCTTGGAACAAAATATTCAAAGTGATGAAAAGATCCTATAATCAAGATGACTCTATCCAGTAAGCCTATCATTTAGAATTGAAGAAGAGATAAAGAGCTTCCCAGATAAGAAAAAGCTGAAGAAGTTCATTACACCAAACCAATATTACAATAAATGTTAGAGGGTCTTCTTTAAGAAGAAGAATATGAATATGAATAAGAAAATATTGCAAAGAAAAAAATTCTCACTGACAAACATATAATAAAAGCAGTGGATCAACCAACACTAAAGGTAGTACAGAGGTTAAAATGAAAAGATAAGAAGGTCATATGTAATTATAACTGTAAATTAAGAGATACACACAAAAATATACACAAAAAGAAGTAAAAAATAATGACAAAAATGTAAATGTAGAGGGGGTGAGTAAAAATGGCAGTGATTTTAGAATGTATTCAAATGTAAGTAACCATTAACTTAAAACATACTGCTATAAACATAGCTTAGTATATATGAAGCACATGGTAACCACAAACCAAAGATCTACAAGAGATATACAAGAAATAAAAAAAAAGGAATCCAAACACAACACTACAGAAAGTCCTTAGCAAGAGAAGAGAGCAAGAGAATAAGAAAGGAATGGAGAACTATAAAACAATCAGAAAACAATTAATAAAGTGGCAATAACTACATACCTATCAATAATTACTTTAAATGTAAATGAATTAAATGCTCCAATTAAGAGATGAACGAATAAAGAAGATGTGCACATATATACCACCAAATACCACTTGGTCAAAAAAAAATGAAATTTTACCATTTACAACAACATAATTGGACCTGAGGGTGTTATACTAGGTAAAGTAAGTCAGACAGAGGAACACAAATACCATATGATTTCACTTATATGTGGAATCTAAAAAACAAAATAAATAGACAAAACAGAAATCAACTCATAGATATAGAGAATAGACTTATAGTTGCCAGATGAGAGGGAGGCTGGGTAGTGGTTGAAAAAGGTGGAAGGATTAAGAAGTACAAATTGGCAGTTTCAAAATAGTCACATCGTGAGATATAAAGTACAGCTTAAGGAATATAGTTAATAATATTGTGATAACTATATATGGTGTTAGGTGGGTGCAAGACTTAACAGGGGGATAACTTTGTAAGTTATATAGATGTTTAATCACTATGTTGTATATATGAAACTGATAAAATATTGAATGTCAACAACAATTGAAAAATTGAAAAAAAGTAAAAAAAAAAAAAAGAAGACAGGAAATTCTTCCCATGCCACAACATGAATGTATTTTGAGGACAGTGTGCTAAGTGAAATAGGACAGTTACAAGAAGACTAATATCGTACAGTCCCACTTAAATGATGTACCTGGAGTAGTAAAATTCATGGAAACAGAAAGTAGAATGGTGGTTTCCAAGGGCTGGGGAGAAGGGGAATGGGAAATTAGTGTTCAATGGGTACAGAGTTTCAGTTTGAGAAGATTAGAAAGTTCTGGAGATGGATGTTGGTGATGGTTGTACAACAATATAAATCTGTTTAATGTTACAGAACTATGCACTTAAAAAAATAATTTTAATATTATATGTATTTTACTAAAATAAAAAAAATAAGATGGAAAGAATTTCTATTCAGAAACAGGGAGACTAGAAAAATGGCATCTAGACACACACACACAGACACAGATACACACAGACACACATATGCACACACACACACACACACACACTACATGAAGCCAATGGCTTAAAAAATACTAGAAATGTTTAGTTAAAAACTGAAGATATAATCGATAACACTATAAAACTTTATTGACAGACCATAAAAAAGTAGCCTGAACAAATGAAAATACGTTCTTGTTCTGGTATTGAAGAAGAGAATGTTGTAAAAGCCAGCTCTTTTTTTTTCTTTTACATAGTTAACTTTTGTGTTTAATGAAATTCTATTCCAAATGCTAACAAAGTGAACCCAACATTCATCTAGAAAGAAAAAAATAAAATAGTCAAGAAAGCATAGGGGAAAAAAAGAAATGGTTGTAGGTTTACTCACCCTACTAGTTGCAATCTGCAGTATGTTTTAAAAAGCTACAAAAATGAAAATAGTGTGATTCTAAGGCATGAGGTGATAACTGGAAGAATGAAATAGAAACATGAGAGATAACAACATGGGAAAACATCCTTAATATAGAGTTAAATTTATTTAAAAATCTGTATATATAAAGAAATAAAAGAAAGCAGAAAATATTAACAGAAATTATGTGTAGTTTGTGGATTGCCCATGAGTTTCACATTCATCTGCATATTTGTATTTTGTAAGTTTTCAGTAATGATCAATATGGAATTTAAAATCAAGAAATGGTATCATTTTCAAAAATGAAAAGAAAAACAAAGAATCCTGCTATTCCCAGGAGAGCATGAATCTGTTTTTTGGGAAGGCCCTTCCTTTAGCCTGGACTCCCTAACTGCTTTGTGTCCCTTTTTCTACACTCTTCCTCCTACAGTCAACTTGATGTGTGGGCAGAGACAGAATAAAATGCTGATCTTGAGGAAATTCTGTGAGATACTATCGGGGAGAAATAAAGAAGTAATTTTGAATAAAGATTGGAGAATTTGTTAACAAACTGGAGGGAATCCAGAGAAGAACCAAGGAATGACTGAAGACCTGGGGCTGAAGGCTGGACTTGTGAGTAGAGATGAAAAGAAAATGTGTTTAACTTGGCTGGACTCTAAGTAGAGACTTAAACACAGCATTGGACTCCAATCAAACTGCCATTAACTACTGCCAGGCAGATCCCCATTCTAAGTGACCCTGAAAGGTCAAAACAATCTCTTAAAATTTCCAGTGCTTTTTAGTTCAACCTGAGGTTAGAGACCATATCTTCCACACAGCACAGATTGTTTTTGCATGTATGCCAAAAGTTTGTCTTAGATGTACATTAAAGATGCAAATATTGTGGAGAAGAAGCGTAGCTCAAAAGGGTCCCCGTGACAGAAGATGCTGACAGGACCAAAATGGACTATGGGTTTTCTCCAGGTTTGCATGGCATAGTGCTCTAAAAAAATAAAAGGGTTTATTCCTAGTGCTCTAATAAAATAAAAGGGTTTATTCTTCCTGTGGTTCACTTTCCTGCTACTTTGTGCTTATTTGAAGAAACTGAACACTTAGAAAGAGTGATGGTAAAAGAGAGAAATAGAGATACATAGAAAAAGCGAAGCCAAGAGAATTCCTGAGAGAGACCAAGGGAGGCACCAAGAGGGAGAGAGTGGTTGATAACGAGCCAGAAAATTAGAAATTAGGTTGAGATAAAAGCTGGAGCAGAGAAAATAGAATAGTTTGTCAGATAGCAGGGGAAGGACTGAGAGTGCCTAGTGATCTGTCCTGGGGTGGGGAGCAGTTGGAGATCTTGACTCATCAGTATTTGTCAAACCATTTAAAGGAGAACAGAAATCTGGGGCAAGGCAGCACTGTTTATTTTTAATATGAATTGTATTTTGGCAACAGAAAGAAAAAAAGTAAAAGAGAATTTAGATGGAGCTCGAGCACTCTGCATTGACTCTTGAGAGTCTCTCTAAGAAAGATCACGGATAATGGTGTGATGAACATAGGAGTGCATATATATTTTTATGCTAAGTGAAATAAGTCAGACAGAGAAAGACAAATATCATATGACTTCATTTATATGTGGAATCTAAAAAAAAAAAACAAACAAAACAAATGAACAAACAAAACAAAAACAGAAAAAGACCCATAGAAACAGAGAACAATCTGATGGTTGCCAGAAGGAAGGGGTGAGGGGGTGAAAAAGGTGAAGGGAAATAAGAGGTACAAACTTTCGGTTATAGAATAAATAAGCCATGGAATGTAACGAATGTATCACACAGAAAATAGTAAATAATATTGCAATAACTTTGCCTGGTGACAGATGGTAACTAGACTTATTGTGCTCACATTATAAGGCATATAAATATCTAACCACTATGTTGTACACTTGAAACTTATATAATATTATACATCATCTACACTTTAATAATAAAAAAGGAAAATGCACAAACAAAGGCCATGGTCAGTGGCCTATGGCTGAGCTGGGGCTGCTCTTTCTCATTTCTATGAATGAAATTTTAAAATGGGAAAAGACATTGTTAGGTGATAATGGTCAAATCTGGGAAATTCTTGCTCTGGTTTCTTCACTCTGAGCCACTTAATCTGTGACACAAAGGCACATACTTGGGCAGTTTTGTAAATTAAGATGAAAACTCCTCAAACTTGCCTCACACTTAAAAATGATGTAAGACTTCAAGTCTGATGAATTTCTCCAGCATTGCACAAAGGCATGCATTCGTGTCTTGCTTCATTATTGTCTTGCTTGTTTAGGAACATGTCACTAAGTAATAAAATAAAGTAAATATTTTTACTTATCTTTCTATGGTTTGACTATAAAATTATAGCCAAAAATTGCTTGATGAAGGTTAAAAATTCTCAAACTTACCTTGATTGATTTTACATTCGAATAGCAATATTTACATTCCACTTGGAAATAATCTCATGTTGAAATAACAGAGATGCACTGTACAAGAAAACAATGTGTCATGTCATAGGAAAATACAAATCCGTGATGTTGATTCTAAACATGGTATACTTACTTATTCTCTTTATTGGATATGCCCGCATCTGAAGATCATCTGAATTATTTGCTTGCTCTTGGGAATAAGTTCTTCTAGATTTAAATATGATTATTTTGAAATGTGATGCATTTATACAAAATTTGCAGTTAACTAAATATACCCATACTGGAGGTATGCACTCAGTGATAGGGCTAAAAGATTGAAAACATTTGAGCACTGCTCCTGTAGACTGCAACTTATGTCAGAGGTTCTTTGAGCACAGCACTTAAGAAGAGGAAAGTCACAGTGAGGCTAAGGTTAGACCAAACATGAGTGCACATCCGAATCACCTTAGGCACATTTAAGAATGTAGATGCTTAATGACCCTGGGATCATTAAGTCGGAACTCCATAGTGAGATCTAGGAATCTGTATTTTTGAAATTGTTTTTTTGTATCTAGACTAGCACTATAAATAGTGGGCTGGAATATCTTCTGTTTCCTGCCTCTGGTTGCTGAATATGTTTTAAGTGTAATTACCAGTCTAGCATAATGAGCTACCTCGATCAGATCTAATCCATGTCTTTTAGTGGCAACTAAATCGATTTCTTCCATACTTAAGTTAAATAATTTCTCTGGACATTTGGATCACCAATTCTATCTACATAACTGGAATTTATGCGGTTTGTAATTTACATAGAAGATGCAATTTTGAGGTCTGCTTGAACAAAGATGTCACATTGATTCTACTGGTGTTTTTCACTATGTCAACTTTACTTGGGTGGATTAATATGCAAATATGTGCCACTTTTTAGGTGAACATTATTCTACACATTTATAAAATATGGCATTTTAGCAGCTCTCTTGAAGCCACAAGCCAGTTAGGTTTCATAACAATTGTTTATCACATAAAAGCATTGTTGCTAACTTTTCCTTAGTAAATTTATTTTAGGGTATTCTTAGATGTTCTATGACAGGGCAGGGGTATAGAAAAATGAAAGAAAAAGAATGGCAGAGAGGTGGCAGGGGTTGTGAGAATTTCTAAATAATGTTCTCAGTCAGTGTGCCTAATGGTGGGTTAGTGCTCAGACTAGAGGCTGGAAGCAAAGGAAAGACAGAGATTGACTCATTGTCACCAACTCTGAGTAAGACTCCTGACCTTTTGGTGTCTTAGTGAATAAACCCTCAAGGAAAGAATCAGTGGGAAAAAGTAACATGGTCAAACTAGCCATGAGGTCTCCTAGGTAAATACATGATGATATTGCAGTTGAGAGTTCTTGTGACCTTCTGTGGCTTCCTTAGTCTGGGGAGTTATTATCTTTATAGCAGACAGCACTGTCATTGTCGCTTTGTGGTGAGAAGGAGCAAGCCTTTGATGTGTAACACCAGGGTCACTGTGGGAGCTGAGAAAATAATAGTCATCTTCACCCGCCCAGCAGGTCTAGTTTTCTCTGGAACAAGCAGCAGAGAAGCTTCTGTGCAGTCGATTTTTTAAAAAGTAAATTTTATTGTACCCATTTTAAGTGTGCAATTTGAAGAATTTTGACAAAAGTACACACCTGTGTAACCATTACCACAATCAAAATATAAATCTTCACCACCCTTGCAAAGTCCCTTTGTGTATCTTCCCAGGAAATCTCCGTCTACTCTTAGCCCCATGCAACCCCTGATTTGCTTTCCATCACTATAATTTACATTTGTATTTTTTAGAGTTTTGTATAGATGCGACCACACAATATGTATTCTTTTATGTCTGGTTTTAAAATTCAGCTTAATGATTTTGAAATTCATTCATGTAATAGTTTGTATCATTTTATTGCTGAATTTGTAGGATGATACCACAATGTGTTCATGCAGTCACCTGTTGATGGGCATTTGAATTATTTTCAGTTTGAGGTTGTTTTGAATACAGCTATTATGAATATTTGTGCACAGATCTTTTTGTAGCTATAACTTTTCATTTTTCTTGAATGAATATCTCAGAAAGAAACTGCTGGGTCATGTGATAACAATTTCCCAAAGTTGCTGCATCATTTTGTATTTTCACCAGTTGTGTATAAGGGTTCTGATTTCTTCATATCTCTTTTAGCACTTGCTATCATCTGTCTTTTCATTATAATCATCCTAGCAGGAGTGTAGTCGTGTTTCATCAGATTTACTTTGCATTTCCCCGACAAATAAGAATGTCAAGCAACCTTTCTTGCGCTTATTGGCCATTTGATTATCTAGCCTGTCGGTTTTAGAAACAGTAGCTTTTTATTAAAAAGGCAAGAGCTGTCTAGTGTGTGATGTCTGTGGCCCTTTCCATGTCAGCTGAGGAATTCGAAGTTCTGCTAATTGGTACTGAGAATGAACCAGGGCTTACCTCGTGGAATTGGCACTTAATACTGCCACCCTGTCCTCCTTGTGCCCGCACCTCTGCTACATCTTTTGCTCACAATTTCACTCTTCCTTCTCAGATCACTTGTGGCCTTTTAGCAACGTCTTTTCTCCTTCAAGTCTTCCTTAGTGTTTTGCCTTGGATTTAACTGGTAAAAATATTTATTTTTGTAAAAGTTATTCACTAAGATTTGCTCTGGTTGATCCACTCCTCACATTCCCCATCTTTGAGATGGTTCCTGCTCTGATGATATAATCGCAGCCTCCTGTAGTTGCTGCTGAGAAGTGTTACCCCAATTTCTTCTTTTGGATTGAGGCCTTCATCTCCCTAGCTGCCAGGCGAGACTCATTTTCTGTAGATCAGGGGGCCTCAAGCCTGGGCTGCAGACCAGTACCGGTCAGTAGCCTGTTAGGAACAAGGCTGCACAGCAGGAGGTGAATGGCGGGCAAGAAAGCTGAAGCTTCATCTGTATTTGCAGCCACTCTCCAGCACTAGCATCATCACCTAAGCTCCACCTCAGATCATCAGTCATTAGATTCTCATAGGAGCACAAGTCTCTGGAACTAAAAGATTAGAGACTGCTGCTATAGATGGAAGGCAGAAAATACTGAGGATAAATCCTGGGACTTAATTGAAAGAGTAGCAGAGGTCTGGAGAAGGCCGGTTTCTTAACTTGCTAAGCTGATTATGCCCAGGGCAAAGCTCTGTTTGGAAGAAGCGGGACCCTGAGGTTTTGATGGCATTTCCAAATTAATTCATTCAAAATTTGAAATTACCTCAATATCCCCTGATACTTTGGGCTTAAAGAAATGGTCACTTCTCTTTGTCAGAGTCTAGACTATCTCCCCTTGTTTGAAGGTAATGTAGACGCCTCTGACTAAAACATCACACTCCCCTTCTTTAGGGTTTGTCATATCTCCCTTACTGGCTACCAGACCAATCACTTTGTTCTGTTATCACAACATAACGAAGCTGGGGAAGTATTGGGTACCTTAAAGGAAAAGAGGAGCTATACCTCCATGTAGCTGCAGGACAAGCCTACACGTACTGGCAAGAAGCTGGAGGATGTATACAGTTTCGATGCTAAGGGTATTGACTCAAAGGAGGCACAGCATAAATTTAAATAAGGTGAGAATTTTGCAATATGGAAGTACTCTCCTGTGATGCAGGAGCTTTACCCCATCATGGACCCTAAGAGACAATGCTAACCTGTTGCTACAATGGCTCCTGAGGCTTGAAGAAAGCAAGAGTCACACCAACATAAATAGAAATCATGATCCTTTTCTCAGACACAAAAGGATCAAAAAGCTCAGAGAAATGGACATGCCGGAATAAGGTAAAAAAAACCCAGCCACCTACTCTGTTTCTCAGGACAACTTGAGAAGTGATAAGGAACGTGAGAACAGTGCAGCATCATTAAGAAGCACCAGTGGAACATGCTGTCACGGAACTGATAGCAATGGTGATGGAAGGATCTTGAAATGATAGAGGACAAGTGGTGGAACTTAATGGTCAGAAGCAAAGTCGCTGCCTAGTATCGTGACATGGTGGCTGCCTACTGTCATGACATGGCTTCCCACAGAGCGTGAGGGAGAGTTTGCCAGTGGGAAGCTATCTTTTTAATGACCTAGCCTTGGATGCCACTTCTGCAACACTACGTTTGTTAGGAGAGTATTACCAAATCTGGTCTACATTCAATGGGAGGGGAAATTTGGTCCACCTTTTGAAGGTATGAATGTCAAGAAATTTGCAAACATCTTTTAAAACTAGCGAAGAAATATTAAGAGAATTTTGTGCTTCTTATTGTTACAATCCCTGACAGCTGTGGGTTTAGAAGTTATAGTTCCCAAATGGGAACATTTTCACCAAGAGACATTAAGCTTTAAGCTACAGCTGCTGCCCAGTAACTGCCTGTCCTTGTGTCAGGAAATCAGCAGGCAAGGGAAGGAGTCAGTATATTGGCCAGGGCAGTTAGCCCAGTTATGAGGTGGAGAAAGGACTACTGTAGAGGCAGGATGAGAACACAACCCATTGGGGCATTTCTTGATAGTCTTCTGCCCAGTTTTGTCAGTCAATGAATAAGTGTAGCAACTGTGGCCCGGGTGTGTGAAATACAACCCAGTTAAGTCACCTAGAGTGGAAAGGTGCTAGCCATGAGTCAAGGGAGTCTGGAATGAATCTAGAAGAAAAAGATGATGAGCAGCAATACAGGCTGCGAGACCAGATACTGAAGCAGGGTTGTCTTCCATCCCACTGACACCCCCTACCTCCCACCCATGTAATTTTCCCTGGGAAAGCAGCCATCCAGGATTATAGAGGGACTTTGCCCAGTCTAAGTAAAATTATCACATAACGAAAGTGCATCTGGGTCACACAGTGGTGGACTGTGGTGGATACTGGTCACACCCTAAATATATAGCCCCTTCCAGACTGAGCACTACTTCCTTCAGTTGCTGGAGTGTTGCCTGCTGTGGCTCACAGCCAAATATCTCTCTAGGAACAGTCTTTGACTGAGAGAGCAGCCTTGCCCACAGCTATTACCTTCTTCCCTGGGGAAAGTCTATATGTAATGACTGGTCTTATGTGAAGGTACAAAGCCTGGTCCCCTGGCCTTAGTTTGAGACCTCTTTGAAGGAACATTCTAGCTCCAGAGCTCACTGTGGTATCATCTGAGGCCCTTGCTGCCTCTCCACTGCAGTTCCCCTCTTCCTCTGCACAGCCCTTTGTCCTCACTTCCTTATAGCTGTTGCTTTCAAGTGCATTGAAGCAACATATATCCCCTGCTTGCTAATACTGATCTCAGTGCTTGTTTTCCAGAGAACCTCTTTAACTACTATTTATGTGGTGATTACTGTGATATACCATCACTTTACATCTATCATCTCCCTAAACCTATTCAATAAATCTATGATGTAGCTGCTATTAGTATCCACATTGTACAGATCAGAAATCAGAAATCATTTGTCAAAATTCACAGATAAAGTAACAGTAAGCTTCAAACTCAGATCTGTCTCTAGAGCCTGAAGTCTTGAAGTCTACTTTTGGAATTTTTTTATTTTATGGTCTTGAGACCATGATATTTATTCAACATTAATATTTTGTTATATTTTGGGGTGTAACTCCTGAATGACAGTATAGATGTAGCAGATGTATGGGTTAGCTTTCCTGTAGTAACAAACAAAACTGAAATCTCTATAGGTAACAAAAATAAATATTGGTTGCTCGTTCTTGTTACAAGTTGGCAGTGCTGAATGGTCTTTCCTTTGCACATCTTCTCATTCCAATACCAATGCCAAAGGGTAAGCCCTTATTTGGATATGTCCTTCTTATGGCAGAGGGAAAAGAGCAAGAAAGCTCATGGAAACTTGTGATGGGATATGTTGTGTCTACTCACATAGCACATTACTCGGCAAGCGTAGAGAAAGTAGCAGCAATATGCGATTCTTACAGGGGGAGGGGAGTGAATGACTATGAACAATAATGCCCTCTTTTACAACAGATATCAATGTCAGGGCTATAGCAATTAATAATTCATTCTGACCAGTTAAAAAAGTTAAATTCTGAAATTATTTATGTAATGCATTACATGAGGGGATAGTCCCAGGGCAGAGAAGTTGAGTAAAACCATGAGGAGGCTCTCTGGTAGAGAGGGACATGGCAAAAGGAAATGCTTTGGAGCTCTATCAGTCTAACTTTTGTGAGTTTGCAGGATTTATGTCTTCCAGGTTGGGGACTTTTTCTGTGGCCACGAAGAAAGACCCTCCTCCCCAGCCGATGTTTGGCAGGTGTAAGTGAAGGCAGGATGCCTGGGTTTGCTATCAAAGGAGAATGCAAAGAAGCATAGTAAAGTTTTTCATTTTGCAAGGGAGATTTTTAGCCTTATATTTTTGATGTGAAAACAGTGATTTGAAAATACCCTTTCTCCCCTGTGCTTTGCTTTCTGTCAAATTTTGTACCATTGAGACCCAATGAACATTACTTGGCAAGCTGCCAAACTAAACACAGCCCAGTCAAGTTCCTAAGAATGGAAGTGTCTTATGGATGTTTTGTGGAAATAAGTTCCTGATGAGGCTGCAAAAACAATCATTCCTTCCTCGTTCCTTAAATTTCAATACATTAGATTAAATCCATCAGCTTTCTTTTGTTGTGGTTGAAAATTTTAATTCCAAATGGTTAGCTTTGGCTAGTAACATTTTAAGGAGTTAAAAAAAGTTTGTATCTTTCACAGGGAAGCTCCTATATTATAAGAAAGTTCCAAAAGAGGATTTTTTTTCAAAAAATGCTAAATTAACTAGCTTCCGATTTATTTAATTGAGTTTATAAGATATCTCAGTGCTATTATATGAAAAGTATAAGTAATTTAAATATTATTCACTAGTATATTTAAAAACTAAATCCACCCATTTTTCCATAACAACTTCAGGGACCTGGAATAAAGCTAGTTACAGTTGTGAATTCTCTATTCATTTGAATTAAATAAATCCTGTCATCAGTCTACAGAAATGAGTGTTTTCAATTTTATATGCATATATTTTGCCACAGACAGATTTTTCTTACTTGAGAGATACAAATTAGTTATTATTTACATGAATGTCATCTGTATTTAGGCTCTAACAGAGCCAGGAAGATGATCTATACCGATCAACACCTTTTTCTTTCAGTAGATGTGTCTGTTTTATCACCTTGTGTAGACTGGCTAGAAATGCATTTATTTTGAAATTAAATAAAGTCAAGAAATTACGTTGAAAAATCTGACAGAAAGGCTAAAATGTTTTAGCCTTTTGACTTAAAAATAAATTAAAAAAATTGACTTTAAAAAGTACATTTTATGAAGACTATTTTTTAAAAGGTAATGGTCAGAAGACATGAATTTTCAAAGTTTTTTAAGCTTAGTAACTGGCAAGGGGGAAACGCTTTCTACTGTATAGACTTCTTTTTTCATCTATCTGTTATCAATGAGACACTAACTCTATTCATGGAGAGGTGAGGCCAGCTCCTTGGAGCTATGTGGAACTTTCATTTATGTACCATTTTGTGTTCAAAGACCAAAGTTACAGCAGGTGATTTGTATTCATGACAACCTCATTGCTCAGACAGGCTTACCTGGGAAGTTGTCAGACAGTTGCTGGAGAAAATTTTACCTAGGTCAATATTCACAAGCAAAGTTCATAGAAAAAGCAGTTCAAATCTGATCAGGATGAGTCAAATTCAGAACTAAAAAATTGATAATTTGTGGGTTTCTAAATAAATCTTACAAAGTAAAAAGAACCAACTGATAAGAATGTATCATAATGGTCTTTTTTTCCTAGGATTTCACACAATGCCTTTTCTTAAATATTCTAAGCTTCATGATACTTGAATGATATTTATGCACATTGGTTTTATTTCAGAAATTCAACTTTACCCTTGCTTTTTCCCAGGCCATATCAGCCTAATGATATAAATTAATTAATTTTTTTAGTCCCTATTTATCATTTATTTATTCAAGAAATTGTTGATTTTCTATTATATATTAGACAATGGGATTCAGTAAAAAAAAACAAAAAAAAAACCAAACCCTCAGACTTAAGAATTAAGTCAATAAAATAATTTATGGTTTCATGAAGTGCCAGTGAAGTAGCAAATAGTGATATTAGAAGGAGTAAAGGTGGCAGTGGTTGGAGTAGAGCAGGCTTATATTACAAGGAACAGAGATGGCCATACCTAAAGCACAGGAGGGAGCCAGCCATGCACACAGCCCAGGGGAAAGCACGCCAAGTGGAAAGAACCAAGTGGAAATGATCTGAGATGGTCAAGAGCGTGGCATGTTCTGGGAACAGAATGGATTCAGTTTGGCTTGAGTATAAGGAGTGAGATGAGATTGTTAAGAAGCTTAGATTCTAAGCGCAATGGACACCCCTGAAAGGGTTGAGGCAGGTAAATGATTAGATCTGATGTTTATTAAATCAGAATCACAATAACATTAAAAGGCAACAGCTTCATAAACACCTCTGAAATTATTGGTCTTCTACACTCTACTATTTTCTCTTTTGTATCAGAGAACTCCTAGAGATCCTTATATGTGCTCCTATATTTCCAGTTCTTGAAGTCTGCTCCTCTCCATCCTGACATCCTCAACACTCACAAAAACCTCCCTTATCACATTGTGGCTCCAATCCTCTTGTTTCAAGATGCTTTTGTCACTGGGTTAATGGAATATTTCTTGGAATAAGCTGTTACCCTCTCATTTTTTTCATGATATTACCTTTATAACTGGCTTTATCAATCTTCTTTTGTTACTTTTTATCAGCCCCACAAGCAAGAAAAAGATATACACTCCTTCTACTATGTTCAAATGAGTGAGGAAATAGAGGGTGAGTAGGACTGGCTGGCCTGGGAGCCAGCCATGAATGGGGAAGTATAATGGACTACTATGGCACCAAGGGTTGAAGTAACTGGTCCATAGCAGATATATTGGAGGCACACACTTCCCAGACTGGAGGTGAGGTGGAATCCAAGAGTACTTGTTTGAGTTCTTGCAATTCGAAGACTGCTATTGAGAATAGTGACGATTGGTCTCTTAAGATTTTTGAACCAACAACTACATCTGAGATACAGTTTATTTATTTATGTTCCTGGAGTATATTGGGGGATGGATTTATAGGTGGTGTTAATAAATTTACTCAGAGATGATACACAGGATGTAAGTGGCCAATGATGATGATGTCATGGGTTTTCATATGGAAAGATGGAAGTCAAGTTAAAAGCATCAGTTGTATTTGATGGAAGTTCTGGGAGTTCATTGCATTTTGGGGGTTGGGAGCAATCTCATGGCTCACCATTCCTTTCAGCAGAGGGTATTTGTCTATAGTTTCTATCCACATGTCATGAATTTAGACATGAATTTGACTAGACAAATTCCTGTTTGGCAACCTTCTCTACCCTTCTAAAGGAGAAACTTTGTCATTCTGCAGACTTAAAAAAAAACAAAAACAAAAACAAAACAAAACAAAAAAAACAAAACAGAACAAAAAGAGAGTATTTGGATTAAAGTTGCATTTGGAAAAATTATTACAGAGAATTCATGGAAAAAGATTTCTTTCCAATTTCAGAATTACTCAAAATATCAGGTAGGTATATATAGAACACTGTTTACAATCTTGCAGGGCCTAGGGTCTGGCTAAAAGTGACTTTTGGCAGCAATGCCTTTTCTCTTTTTCTTGCTGTCTTTTTAATTTTTCTTCCCCAGTCAGCACTGTAAGCTTAACCAAGGATGATTATCAAACAAGAATCGTAATTGTTGTCCTAACACAAGTTCTTACTTAATTTGGAAAACATCCTTGGTGTTAATAAAATTTCTCTCTGAAAAAATAATAGCTGAAATGAAAAAGGTAACATTTCACAGTATAAAAGTTCACAAAGGCATCTTTCAGGAAATGTTTTATAAGTTTGTGAAAATGAAAGGAACACCAAAATCACTTAATGTTCTTGACATAAATTACAAAATAATTGCAAGGATTTTGTGGGTTGGACTGAATGATCTTTGTATTTCTTGAAAGAGATCTATATTAATAGAAGGGAACTGGGATTAGTGTAAAGCAAAACCTCAATTGTAAGAGGTACGAGGCTTGAAATTCACTTCTACATAGAATCATTAAAAAATTATTCTTTGGTGATAGTGCTTTTCTTTAAATTTTTAACTTTTTCTCCTTAAGGCAATTAAAAACAATACAAATTTAAAGAAAAAAAGGGAAGGATAGCTGTAATCATTCAATCATTCTCTCTCTTCCTCCCTCTCTTGCTTTGTATATATATATGTATGGTTGAGCCTCCTTATCTGTGGGAAGCTTCCTTATCTCTATTTTCTATAAAGTCACTGAAAACATTGGACCAGCAAATATTGACCAATAGCTCCTAGTTGAAATGCAAGGTTAGGTTCTACAGGCCTCTGGCCACAACTTTGTTACGATATTGTTAATACATAAATTTGTTTTAAGTGCGTTTCTGTTTAAAGACACCTCATTTAATATACATTATTAATTCATTTACATTTAAGTAATGGCCAACAACACTATAACTCATGAGAGAATGAAGCTAATCTAACTCCATATTACTGCAATTTGGGAAAAAAAATTCAGACTCCGGTCACCTAGATTTTATGAAATGTGCTGGTACTTGGCATAAGTGGGTCCTCAAGACTCCCAAGATTCCAAAAAATCTCTAGCTCTTTTTAGGCTAATCAAGCCTTCAAAAGTCTTATTTAACACAAATTCCTTTACTTGGAAATGCTTCAGTGTTCAGATAGAGGTTTATTAGGATCCTACCTTCTAGGAATTATTTGAACTCAATTAGGTCAAGAACAGATTATTTTTCTTTGAGAAAGATCGAAAAATGGGAATTTCCATGTTACAAAAGGACTGAAGACATAGCAATATGCTCATGATTTGAGAAGTGTTGATATAGGTTTGCTAAACTTCCCAATTTACACTTCGTGGAATGACATGGTTTCCATGAAGACAGATGACATTTCCTATTTCACTATAGCATGAATGGTAGTTTCAGGAACTAAAAATCTGGAGATTAGGGTTCAGAAATAACTCCTCTCTCCTTTTGAATAGTTTACTTCTGCTTGCTTTCCCCTCCAATTATAATTTCTATGAACATTTTTCTTCCTCTTACTCAAAAGGGAATGACATTTGGCCTTCTTCTAGACAGTGACTCAAAATGAAATAAAATCAAAATGCCTAACTGACTTTATATAAATGACCATAAGGTCTTTTCAGCTGAATTTATTTCTTCTAAAATGGACTTCTAAGATAAGCAAGCCTAAAAGATGTAGGGTGGTCTGGGTGGTATAAATTACTTGATGTCTCTGATCTGTTTTCCTCA
Organism: Pteropus alecto; assembly: GCF_000325575.1. NCBI lineage: Eukaryota > Metazoa > Chordata > Mammalia > Chiroptera > Pteropodidae > Pteropus > Pteropus alecto. The sequence goes on along the minus strand of NW_006494608.1, from coordinate 3,883,667 downwards.
TTGGAACTGTGATGATAATGGTAACTTGTTACCATTCTCCTGATTTATCAGGAAAATGCAACATTCAGGCATGGTGTTTTTAATATGCTGCAGAGCCAACAGAGGGGCCACATGGCTCCTTTACCTGCAGCGCATTTTTGATGCTCTGAGTTGCTGAAAGGACAGTTTACACTGAATTGATTTATAACAGGAATTTTCCTAAACCTTATAAGTTATTCGGTGGCAAATACTCATTAATTCCTAATTCAGTTTCCTCTGGCTTGCACAACACAGACTTTTTAGTCCTATTTCAAAGTTTTGTTCAGGAAATCCTCAGTTGTTACAGGAAATCCTCAGAGATGTCTTTTTTTTTTTTTACTTATTTTTTCAGCCTGGGCCTTTTTATTGATCTCTACCGCTTCTAGAGTCACTTAATGCTAGCACCAGAATATCAGAACACCTGTTATATTTCGCTAGAAGTGCAGGGAAAGCACCTTTCTTTCACTTCTTGGTTTCCTGGGATTTGAAGAGTCATTGCTTCTCATAGGTAAGTATTCCCCATTTCCCTTATTAATAAAGCCTGAGAAACATCAATTCCTTCTGCCCTGCAAGCAAGCATCTCACACAGTTTATTTTCCTGGTATATAGATTCCAAGGGATATCAACTCTACCAGAGTTGCCTGGACATGTGCAAATCCTATTATGGGCACAAGTGCACTCAGATCAACACCCTGCTCTGTATTTCAACAAGGTGCCAGGTGATGTCACTGCTGCAGTCCAAACACCACATTTTAACAGTCCGGACTTCTCTCTTCCTCTCTTTTGCCATTCTGCATATGACTATGCCACCAACCATTTGGACCTCTGAGATTAAAAGATGAGAAAAAAGGTAAATATAGCTTACTTTTGCTAGTTATTAGCCATTCTGATAAAGACAGTCTGTTTGGGCAGCTATAGCAAGAAACCACAGACTAGGGTAGCTTATGAAGAGCAGTAACTTATTGTTCACAGTTCTGGAGGCTGGATAGGCCAAGATCAAGGTAGCAGTATGACTGTCCTCCGGTGAAGGCCCTTTCTCTGTTCACAACTGGTGCCTTATTGCTAGGACCTCACATGGTAGAAGGGGCGAGGGATCACACCAGAGCTTCTTTAATGCCGATACTAATCCTAATCAAGAAGGCTCTGCCCTCAGAACATAAGCTCTTCCAAAGGCCCTATTTCCTAATACTGATATCTTTGGGGGTTAGGATTTCAACGTATGAATTTTGGGGGGACACAAACATTCAGACCATAGGATAGTGGAAAAAAGCTACTAAAACAGTACTTCTTAAGTGTTATGGTACACAGGAATTCCCTGAGGATCTCATTAAAATATAGATTCTGACTCAGTAGGTAGGAGTGGGGCCTGAGATGCGCATTTCTATCAGGCTCCTAGGTGACACTGAAATTGCTGCTCTAATTTTCAGTGAGGGTACTCACTAGTAGACAACAGAATTTACAATCACCCATCCTTTTTCTGTTTGTTTGCCTTTGTTGAATTTTCTAGAGAAGATTGAGGAAAAGACATGAAATAGAAATCTTAATTTTTTAAAAAATGGTTACTTGCTGAGATTCTGGAGAAGGAAAGATGAGAAGGAAGAAGTGGGATGCAAAGTGTCAGTATCAAGAGATAGGAAGCTGGGTTCCCTTTGATTTAAGTTCTTTCCCACATGGGTTCATTTGCTGGTTATTTCATGACGTTTTGTGTGCCTTTCCTGTGGCCCCAAAGCCCAGAGGATTCCAGGCGGTTTGACATTTTGTTGTATATCCCAGGCCACTTAGAAGGCTGACAATAAAAATTTTAACCCAGGGAATTCCCTTTATGACCAGGACTGCCTCTTCTTTTTCCTACTTTGAATAAACAGAAGTCAGCGGGACTTTCATCACCTCTTGCTTCTGTTCAAGTTTCTGTCTGAACATGTGTGCACATATCATTTGGAGGCAAATGGAAAGGCTAAGTTAGATTAGCCAGCACTCCAGAGCGACTCTTCATTTCCCAGATGGGCAGTGGTGGCCTAGTGCAGTTCTCCATTTTGTACCTATGCATTGTTCCCTCTAAATTCATCTACAGTGTACCCTTATCCCACACCCCGTTAGTTACCCCCATCCCATCATTGCGTAGCTCCTGGCTCTAGTCTGGACTCTAACTGTTGGACACTTACTCTTGAAGAGAAGCAATAAACAAAAAGCCCGGGGTCACATTCATGTGGGTGCTGTGATGGTTCACCAATTTGCTTACTTTCTCATTACACATCTGTATACTTCCAGATGATCTTCTGTTTCTGTTTTGAAGACACACACGCACACACACACACACACACACACTAGCTTTCTCTATTTCTTCTGAAATCATATTGCACAAGCATGAAAACTGAAAAACATCCCACTTCCTTATCATCCTCCAGTTGAAACTTTACTGATGACAGTCTGAAATAACCATAATAGGCAATAAGTTAACATTTCAGTTGGGAGGATTTCCCCACCCTCTTCTGTCAATGAGGCCTAAAGTTCTCAGCTAATTTCTCCATCTGGCCCTATCATTCCTGGAAACCTGCTTCTAAAGAAGTCAATGGGAAGATATGAAAGAGGAGTGTGCCTGGGCATGGGAGGTGGAGACAGGGGGCCAATGTGGTCTTGTGGCTCTCTCATGGGACCAGGAGTGGGAGCCTATTGCTTATTTTTGAACTTCACCATAGCTTACTATAGAGATGCAAGCCTCTGAATTCTCAAAATAAAAATAAAATAAAAAAGAGAAGTTACAGTTCCTCATTAGAAATACTTTGAGCATTTTGAACCATGTTGAGCATTTTGAAAATTTTAAGGACTGGCTGCATACATAAAAATCTCAGCTGATTTTAGATAAAAAATATAAGCCACAATTTCAATAGAAAGGGCTTTTCTAAACACACTCATAACATATAGAACATAGAAAACAGCCATAGCAAGATATAATTTTTTAAATATTGAAGGGAAGACAACTCTCATTGCTCCCTGCTCTTTCTCAGTATTGGTCCAAGAGAGTGGGCTGCATCTTAAGAGGTAGGTACTGATTTAGTTTTCTCAAACTGCATACTATATGATTCCAACTATATGATATTCTTGAAAAGGCAAAACTATTGAGACAGTCAAAAGATCAGAATTTTTAGGGCAGTGAAAATACTCCGTATGATACTATAATAATGGATACACAACGTTTATTTGTCTAAACCTATAGAATGCACACTTCCAACAGTGAACCCTAAGGCAAACTATGGATCTTGGGTGATTATGATGTGTCAACATAGGTTCATCAGTTGTAATAAACATAACCTCTGGTGGGAGATGTTGATAACGGAGGAGACTCTGTGTGGGGACATGGAGTACATGGGAAATATCTGTACCTTCTGCCCAATTTTGTTGTGAACCTAAAACTATTCTAAAAAAAGTAATCTTAAAAAAGAGATTAGTTATTCAGAAATCTTTAAAAAGCTGTCATCTAATTTGTACAAAAAACAAAATCGATCCTCATTCTCATATTTGAATTATGTTTTGGGGAAAGTTACTTGAACAAATTTCCTATATAGGTACTTTACTAGAAGAAATAATGAGTAAAAATAATTAACAAACTGTGCAATTTAAAAAAAATAGTGTCTTAAGTCTAAAGTTTTATTCTATTATGAGAAATAAGGTAACGTTGTTTCCAAGTTCACAGATCTGATATTAGATAATTTTCCTGAAGTAACAATAGAAGCTTTTCTGGAAGATTTAAATAATTGCCTTTATTTCATCTACTCTTTCAAGTGTATGAATACAGTCATGAGGCTTTATTTCAAGGTCCAAAACTGTGTGTTTCCTATTGTTACAGGTGGTCAACTGCCAGCCAGACCATTAATTCCAAAATGCCGTCCTTATGCTAGCTGCATCAAAATTACTTAGGAAGTTTCTAAAAATTCAGATTACAGGGCCCTTCTTAGAAATCCATTGAATTAAAATCTCCAGGATTGGACCAGAAATAGATTTTTATGGTTCCCAAGGTTTTGGGGTAGGCATAAAGTTTGGGAATCACTGAATTCAATGCTCCCTGTTTTGTTTGTTAATTTAGATTTAGAATGTGAGGGCTGACCTAAATTGCATCTAATGATTCTTAAATTCTAAAATTCTGTAGTTTAAAAAATGTAAAACAATTCACACTTAACAGTACAATATGTAACTAACATTTAGGCCAAGAAATGGAATAATACCAGAGTTACAGAAATCTATCTATTCCCAAGCACAATCCCTCCCTTCCAAGGAGAAGTAACCACTATTCTAACTCCTCCTATAATCAATTTCTAGCTTTAAAAATTAGTTTTATCATCTATGTATAAATCCCTAAATAATAGCTTATTTTTGAATTACATACACACTAATTTTTATTATATGATTTATGTATTGCTTCTTTGTTCACATTATGCTTATAAGAGTCATCCACATTCCTGTGTAGCTGTAACTTAGTCCTTTTCCCTGCTGTATAATATGATATTGTCTAAATAGACCACATTTTTTTCACCCATTCTATTTTTGATGAACATTTCGATTTTTCCCAAGTTTTGGATAACATTAGCAATATTGTAATCAATTCTTTATCTTGGAGCACATATGCATGTTTCTTTTGCATTCACACACATGCGTATGCATGCACACTCATACATATGCACAGAACCATGTTAACTAAAATTTGTACGTATCTATGTCCTCCCTTTGCAGGTTCTGTGGTAACTGTTACTAGTGTTACCTCAGTTGCCATGGAACTGTGCTAAGTGAGTACATAGTACCCATTTTTTCCACATCCTCACACACATTGGTATTTCCCTGATTAGTAGTGAAGGTGATCACTTTGTAACATGTTTTTGTTGGCTGTATGTATTTCTCTTAGGTGAAATGTCAGCTCAAATATTTTTTTATTTTTGTTAGGTTGTTTTTCTTTCCATTATTTATAGAAGTTCTCTAAATATTCTGATATGTTCTTTGCTAACGTGATAAATATGTTTTTCAAGTTTATGGTATAATTTGATGAACAGAAGCTCTCAATTTTAAGTGTAGTTAAATTTAACAATATTTTCTTTCATAGTTACACTATGTAATTGCTTAAGAAAGACTATCCTACTCTAAAGTCTAAGATATTTACTTAAATATATTTTTAAAGAATTTAAAGACTTTATTTTGACATTTAGCCACTTAATTCATCTGGAGTTGATTTTTTAGTTGAGATATGAGCTTAATTTCCTTTTTTTTCCCATCCATGTGCAATTTTCCCATATTAATTTGTGAATAGCCTTCTTTTCCCTAATGATATGCCGTGCTACACTCTGTCATGTATCAAAAGTCCATAAACATCAGTGCATCTGTTTCTGGATTCTCTGTTCTGTTCCACTAGTTAATTTGTTTATTCCTAGACAAATACTACATTGCTTAACAACTATAGCTTTACAATGAGTCTTTCATAATTATTCTCTTCAAAAGTATTTTTCCTATTCTTAGTACTTCGTTTTTTCATTTACATTTTAAAATCAACCTATCAAGTTCCATGAGATTTTAATCAAGGTTATAAGAAATGTACTTCTTCAGGATACTGTCTTCCTGACCATGAACATACTATTTCCCTCAACTTATTCAGATTTTCTTTAATATCCTTGAGTAAGGATTATTTTGCGTACAGTTCTTAGACATATTTTGCTACACATATTCCTAGAAGCCTTATAGATTTTTCTATTGTAATTTTATATTGTAAAAGTTATCTTTTTAAATTTACGTTTTCAAAGTACTTATTGCAGAACTGTTGGTGGGGAACCGTTCTCTTTAAAATTAAGTAGTAGACAAGGATGCATTATATTGGCTATCTTAATTAGTACGATAATACAAGAAAAGATATTAAAGGCATTAGGCTTGGAGAAGAGGGTCATTATTTACAGATAATATCATTGTACATGCAGAAAACATAAGTATCTATAAATTACTTAGAAATAATAGATAAATCATCAAGTTGACCAGATAAAAGTCCAATATATAAAACTCAATCGTACCTCTTAATAGTTCTTAGATTTAATGTGATAAAAGTGTAATATTTAGCAGATATAGGGAGAAATATGTCCTAGTACAACAGCATTCTGTGAAAGGTTTTCTGCTTTATGGGTGTGGATTACTATTTAACCAATCACTATAGAAGCTAGAATTCTTAAATTAATTGTCACATGGGATTCAATCAATTTAGTATCTGTCTATACCAGTATACAACGAGGTTTCTTCAATACAGAATTTTATAAAGACAAAAAATGGATTGAGGATGACTGAATCCACACTATGGAATAAGGCTATATGCAAATTACCCAATTATAATACAAATAGTCATTATATTAATATAAAACACACTACAAGTAACATAAAGTGGTATTCTGACTGCTTCTTTTTCCTTCTAGTAGAACTGGTGAAACATGAAGGGATGGTAGAGTTGTTGTTGTCATTCAGATTCTGAATTTTCTGTTGATCCCTTTCTGGGTATCTGGGGCAAATTTGTACTGGAATGGTCATCTCCTTACATCAAGCTAGATAAAAGAAGTATTAGGTTTGTTTGTTTGCAATTGCTTAGCCTTCATTATTTCACTAAAGAGGCTGTATCATGCTCTATCTCAGATCTATCGACTTGTAGATTTAAAGAACTTTTCTTCCTGAAAAGTGTCAGCAGTTGCTACATATTATAAGGGAAGTGGTTAATCTATCTCTTTTTGTAGGACTTTATCCTTCTGACTCATTGTTTTTTCCTCTTCCCGTTTTTGGTGGGATAAAAGCAGCTTCCAGATTCCTAATAGTTCTGATTCTACATGGAAAACTCTCACAATTCATAGTAGCCGTGGGAGTCCATGGAATCTCTTTAGTGCAGTCACAAACTTTCAGCAATGACTTTATCTCATTATTTTACAGTTTAAATGTTAAACTGTATCTTAAATGTTGCTGAATTATGTTTAAATGGCGTTAATTTTTACCTCACATTTAAAAAACACAAAAGAAAAAAAAAGCAGTGGCAATGAAAAAGATAAAATGTCTCAAAAGAAAATAAGAATTGTACAAAAACCTATGTGAAGAAAAATTTAAAACACTGAGAGACATAAAGGAAAAATTGAAAACTTGGAAGGGCATATCCTACTGTTGGGTAGGAAGATTCCATATCCTAATGAGGTCAGTTCTCCCTCAATCTATAAATTTGTTGCGAGCCCAACAGAAATACTATTTTTAGAACTAGATAAACTGATTTTCAAGTTAATGAACAAAAAAAAAACTGTGAAAGAATAGGCCAGAAAAATCTGAAGAGAAAAACTAATTGGAGGATATTAGACATATTTATGATATAAATCCACAGTAATTAAAACATCATGGCATGGGAGTATAAATAAACAACCAGATCAATATAATTGCACAAAAACCTAAAACTGATCCAAAAACAGAGATTTAGTATGTGAAAATGCCATCACTATATATCAGTGAGAAAAATATGACTTATTAAATGAATGATATTGAACACTTGGATACTTATCAGGAAAAATATTATATTAGCTTCTTACCCATATCTTTATATTAAAATAAATACAGAATAGATTCAAGATTAAGTGTAAATAAGGAAACCACTAAATTACTGAAAGAGAATTTTCAGCTACTCTTGGTGAGAGGAAGGCCTTTTTAAACATGGCAGAAAAATCAGAAAAGAAAATTGATAAATTTAATTACAAAAGAACAAAATATTTGTTAAATGTTTTTGTGCTATTTAAGAGTAGAATTATGAGTTTTAACACTTTAATATTACTCTAAATAAGTATTTCTATACTTGTTAAAGTAAAAATGTAGTTGTGTAGAAAATAACTTTTATTACTTCCTCAATTAAATGCTGACTACTTGAACCACAAGACAACCCTTATGCTTGATATAATAGAGTTTTAGTTTATTTTTTGTTTTTGTTTTTAGACAAAGTACTCAGAAAGAAGAGACTTTTACATTCCAGTGTTGTAAACATAAGGTCTATGACTGTTACCTTGTAAGGAAATGACTGAGTTTTTGGGTTTCAGTGGAGAAATGCTCAGTTAACCTTGCTACAGAGAGAGAGAGAGAGAGAGAGAGAGAGAGAGAGAGAGAGAGAGAAGAGAGAGAGATGGGACTTGCTCATAACCAACAAAATATGCCAAAGGAGGTTTGTGGTTTCATTACACTATCTAAAACCCCATCGAGAGAGAGAGAGAAGAGAGAGAGAGAGAGAGAGAGGACCCTTGAGCACTTTCAGTCTAATGCTCACTCATTCAGTCATTTCATTGTGTCTTCAACATTTATTGTATAGCTATTTTGTGTAGATGTTGTTAGGCATGGGGAAGATTGTCATGATCCCTGACCTCATAGAACTTACAGACTCTCAGAAAGAGAGGAGAGGATTTCTCTGATTCAAAGATAAATATGTAAGTTGATAGTATACTTGACATAGTGTGAATTGTTTATTTGGGTCCATTTAAGTTCAGCTTGGTTTTCCCAACCAATGACTGGGACCAAGAAATTGTGTCATTAGTTATTTTTGAAAAATTGGCAGTCATGTTATTGTTTAAATACATTCTTATAAACAATTTCCTAAATTCTGGACTTGGTAATAAGTTTATGAGTTGCTAATAATTTTTTAAAATTTATTGCTTATTGTGACAATAGTAATTTGTTTAACTAAATAGAGTGACAAATTCAATCTAACCTATTATCAAATTCATCTCTCCATCTATTTTTATGGTGATATAAATGAGGTGAAGAAAATTATTAAGCCCATTCATTTTGGGGTTATAGATTCTTTTATATATGTATCATATATGAGTTTGTTATTTGATTAAAATGTTTAGTAGGGTTAGTTAGGTGAGATACTCCTAAATCAACATAACTACATACATCTGAATTTTCTTCTTTACATTAACTGGTTGACTTTTCAAAAACAGATATCCAACTAACTTTAAGAAAACAATTCAAATGCTTTCCTTGTTTCTTGACACCTATATATTCTCTCAGCAGCTTCTCCTTCTTGGAGCCCTAAAGTACCCTAATAAGTGGTTCAAAGGTGAGGTCAAGTACTGGGTAGCATTTTCAAAGCAGAATGCTAGTCTGATTATGTGTCCTAATTTCCATGCAAATAAATCAACACTAGATCATAAAACTCAACTTGTAATAACAATCACTAATATTTAATAAATCACCAACTGGTTTGAAAACTTGTTCAAATATTTTGTACCACCCACGAAAGCAGTTGTAATAAACTGCTTGGTTATAAAAAATCACATAACACATAATTATTAGCATTATCATGTTCATTTGTTCTCTCATTCTCTCTTTTTGGAAACAAAATTCTTAGTTTGAAAAATAACTTTCCAGTGACATTTCCTATTCTGAATTGTGATGTGAATTTTAAGTAAAAAATAAACTCGTGGCAGTGATAAAAATTAAACTGAACCTTTTTAAAAATAAAAGATTATAAACTATAATTTTAAATGAGTCACTGCTGATTAATATAATAATAATTTTCATAGGGAATTTACTGCAATGTGTATAGAAAAGCCACTATGAAAACTCACAAAAGTGCTGTGGTTTGTCAAAGTTATAGATTAATATTTTGTAAGAGAAATGACTTGGAAACCATAAACATGTGCTTGGATTTAGCAGGGGGGATTTTGGATTTTAAACGAAGCTGAGGTTCTTATTTATTTATACTGGCCCAGACTTTAGTTTCTGATGTCCTAAGAAATATTGAATTCATGTGCTTTTTACTGCTGTTAGAAATGGATATTCCAGCACCTGCTGAGACTCTTGCCATTGTGCCTGTCCATACAGTGAATATTTTGATTTTAAAAGTTACCCAAAGTTAATTTGTTATATATTCAATGGGAATTCTATTGCATAACAGAAGCTTTGCTCTTCTGACAGCCACTAATCTCAGAAGTCAACTATCAGTGACAACAGGTAACTGTCAAGATCTTAACCATACTTTATCTCATACAGTATCTCAACATCTGGAAACAATAAGTAAGTAATTTTATTGACACTTTTCTGTATAAACTAGAGTACAATCTCAGGCCATTTATGGATAGGATGAAGGTTAGAATTAGGTCAGTGGCAATAGAGTGTTCATGATGAAGTAGGAAATCTCCAAGTAGGTAAGTTGTAAGATTGCCTGCAACAACTATGTAAAACTCGTCAATCAAAGATCAAGTGGAGATTTTACCAGTGGGACCTAACACCCACCAGGTGCAAAAGAAGGTGTGAAAAACACCTTCCACCTCTTAAAGGCCTTCAAATTAATTTCTTCTGTTAAAGCTGCTGAGCCAATTATGTAATTTCTCTTACTGTGAGGTTGCAACCATCATATATCTTAATTATGTAGAAGACAGTTAAAACACACACACATAAAAGTGGGTGATTTACCAAAGACTTGAGAGGAAATCTAATTAGAACTTTAATTAGACTTGGTAACTTTCTCCTTTCCCATAAATTCTCTTTTATTTTTTATGGGGTTGCATGAACTGCTTTGGAAGATCTGTTCCAATTCTGAACAAGAGCAGGTACCACCATTCCACAGTGTAAAATACCTTATTGCCAGAAAAAGTCTCATGTATCAGGTGATATAGGTGGCAAATACCTGCAGACAAGGTGATGCAGACAGGGAAAACAGACCTAAAGAAGATAATCATAATTGTTACTATACCTTACACAATATACTTTGTAGTTGACAATTCATCCAGTCTATCCTTCAGACAATTAATCCAACTAGTGAAAATCATCTTTGCTCTGGCCAGTGATTGATTGGTTCAGGAATAGTAAGGACTAAACCAACCAGATTCAATGAATTGTAAGCAGAGTTCAGGATAGCTGAAAGAATCTAGCTGAGAGAGGAGAGTGAGAAAAAGCCAGAGAATATATACAGTCCTTCCCTCTTAACCCTGGTTTGGCATCAGTGGTTTCAGTTACCTATGATCAATCATGGTCTGAAAATATTAAATGGAAAGTTTCAGAAATAAACAATTCATAAAGTTTTAAACTGTGCATTGTTCTGAGTAGCATGATGAAATCTCTTGCCATCCAGTTCTGTCTCATTGGGATGTGTCTCATCTCTTTGTCCAGTGTCTCCATGCTGTATACACTTGCCGCCCATTAGTCACTTAGCCATCTCAGTTATTAGATTGACTGTCAGGGGTAACAGAGTGCTTGCGTTCCAGTAATCTTTATTTTACTTAATAATGGCCACGAAGCGTAAAAGTAGTGATGTTGGCAATTTGGATTCACCACAGAGAAGCTGTAAAGTGCTTTCTTTAAATGAAAAGTGAAAATTCTCAACTTAATAAGGAAAGAAAAACATCATGTGCTGAGGTTGCTAAAATCTATGGTAAAAACAAATCTATTAGTGAAATTGTGAAGAAGGAAATTTATGCTATTTTTGCTGTTGCATCTCAGATTGCAAGCATTAAAGCCACAGTTCATAAGTGATTAGTTAAGATAGAAAGAGCATTAAATTTATGGGTGGAAGACATGAACAGAAAACACGTTTCAATTTGACTTCAGCATTTTGTGCCAGAAAGTATTGAGCCTATTGGAAGACATCAGCAAGGGACTCACTAAAACCAGTGACAAGCCATTTACTGTAGGTAAGGAATGGTTACACAGATTCAGGAATAGATTTGGACTGAAAAATATAAAAATTACTGTAGAGGCTCTGTCTGTCGATGAAGAAGCTGCTGCCACATTTCCAGCAGTTTTGATGAAGATGATTAGAACTTAGTACTATCTGTGGTTTCAGGCATCCACTGGGGGTCTTGAAATGTATTCCCTGCAGATAAAGGGACTACTGTATATCTATACAGCTACTAACACAAACACAGCTTCTAAGTTTGTGGGAAACACTTCGAACACTGTTCATTTGCTTCCTTGTCTCCTCATCCCTGGCCAACCCCAGACATAAACAAGAAGACATGTTTTCTTAATTGCTATGGGTAAGCCAGCCTCAGAATAAAGTTGACCTTGCTAAGATGGGTAGAGCAGGGGAGACAGAAATACTTAGATCTCCTTGATGATGATCAAGAGCTACTAAATCAATCCACCCTGAAGCCCTTTAAACTTGGAGCTCCCGGTAATGTAAATTAATAAGTTTTCTCATTATATAAACCCATCTGAGTTGTGTGTTTCTATACTTGTAATAGTATAGAAACTAATATACACTAATATTTATTAATTTGATTGACATCTTATTGATTTTTGGGTTCTGCGTGCTGGTCAGTCACTCTTCCCTTCACACCCCAATCTCTTGTTTATCCTTCTCTGCACCCCACTTTGGAATTCATCATCTGGGTTCTAGTGCTCTCTTTCTTCTAGCTAGGTTCAGCCAATGGGAGGCACCAGTAAGATATGGGAGGGCAGAAGAAGACATTGGGGTATTTCTTCAATATTCCCACCAGCTTAGAAGTTGCCTTTTTGTTGGCAGCCGTGCCTCTCCATGACCACAGCTCCTAAAGGGATGACCCTCTTCTTCAGCGCAGTAACTCTTTTCTGCCTTATTTCTTCAGCCCTAGGGTGGTAATTGCTTTCCTCTGTAGCCTGCCTCTGGCTGCCCCAACATCTCCTATTCATTCCTTTAAATTTGTTCATACCTCTGCAAGTGGCCTTTTATTAAAGTCTCTTCATTTAAACCATCTGCAGGGGCATCCTGTTTTCTTCCAAGGCTTTTGACTGATGTAGTTTGCCTTCCACTTCATTTTCTGGCCTTTGTTAGAAGCTATAAAATTCTCTGACTCTGAACTCTAAATGAATCTATTCAAGGAAGAAATTGGGATTTGGTGAGAAATTTGAAGGCTTTGTTCTGCTTATTGATTGACTTTGGATAAGTAAGGGATTGGCAAATTTTCTATGCAAATATTTTAGGCTTTGTGGACTGTGCAGTCTTTATTGCAGTTATCACCTCTGCCATTTTAAAACAAATTGGTGTAGATGTTTCAATAAAACTTTATTTACACAAACATGTGGTCCCCAGGCCACAGTTTGCCAACCCCTGAGTTAGTTCATTTGATTTATGTTGTGTAAGTTGGAGAACAAGATGTTAGTCTCCCAGACAGTTACAAAAGAGAATGCTTTGTGAGGCATGCTTTTCATGTAATAAAGAAGTTCTGGAGAGATACATTTCCTGTTGAATATTGCATGGAAAAAAACTTTCCTTTCTCCACCAGCAGAGAGCCATAGCGCACATGCAGCAATCGGGTAGGGAGCTCCCACTCTTGGCTGGCCCTTCCAAACTCCCCTTGAGAGCCTGAACTAGATCATTAGATCCAGAAAAAGGCTGAGTTGTAGAAGCAACTTTCTATATATGTTAAACAAGGACAGGAAAGAGGCATTTTCCCAGAGTGACTCCTGAAGCTAAAGGAAAATTTAGATTGGTAAGCAACTAAAATCTCGGGTCTTCCAAGAAGCCTTCTTAGATTTTTCAAGGTCAAGACTGCCTCTCCCTCTGTGGTACTTCCATAGGACTATCCCTATAGGTATCTTGGAATCAATAATACACTTTGGTGTGTGGTGCACATCTCTCCCCTTAGCTGCTAGGTAGTATGGGCTTTGAGGACAGAGATAGACTCAATTCATCTTTCTACATGCCATGAAAATTAGCACTTGGCCTTACACATTGTAGGTGCTCACTGCTTAATTAATTGAACTAAATTTAATTCCTAACTAATTATATTAAAACTTGAAGGCACACCTTCAACATTGCCTGAGACAAGAATAAAAATGGAGGCCCATGTACCACATGCCTAAGTACGTCACACATCAAACTATGACTGTGGCCTGGCTTGTTTTCTCACCACTGACCTTACAGCCTATTCATTGACAATCACCCTTGTGATTAGGGGACAATGTTCTTTCCCCAGCCAGCCATGCTGTCCTTAGCCTGAGAGATTATATGAACCTCCATGGAAAAGGTGGAAGCTGGGCCTAAGCTTAGGACTTCTGGGCTGTCCTGGGGAACTTGGGCTGTGCATTGACCTAGCTTCTTAGGGAGACAGGTTGGGTGTGGTCCTTTCCTTTATGCCGCACTTCTCTGACTCAGAATTTCCTGGGTTTTTAAGGGTCTTCTAGAATCGCACCATTTAAGTGTAGGAGAGCAAGAGAATGAATATTTGAAGAATTGGTCTGCTAGACATCCACTTTGAACAATGGAGGGCAGCCAGCTTAAACGCAGACTCTTTGCTCTCCTGGGACAGTGGTCGTGATCATAACCAACCTTCCCCAACCCTATCCTGCTCCCCAATACACACACGTTCTCAACCCTGCTTCCTCTGGCCTCAGTTCAGCTCATCTGTCCTCTTCCATAATTCTTGTTTTTCCAAGTAGTTGCTGAACTTTCTAAAATCTTTTAGCTCAGACAAGGAAAAATTGAGCATCTTTTGTAGTAGAGTTTGTTATCGCAGGGATGTACTATATATTTACCCTCTTGACCAGAGCCAAGGGCAGCACCAGAACCTAGAAGGTGCACCTGGATGATATTATATGCCTCTACAAGGAAATCTGTCCACTGCACAAGTCTTTCCTGTCGAAGCTTTTTACTAAGGTTGGTGTGTACCAGTGGTCAGATTCACCTGCAGGGCTTGCTAAAATACAGATTGCTGGAGCCCACCTCCAGAGTTTCTCATTTAGGAAATAGCTCTGTGATAAAACCTCAAAATTCACATGTTTAACAAGTTCCCAGGAGATGTTGCTTGTCTGGGGCCCACACTTTGAGAACCACTGGTGTATATAATTGTATAGTTAGCAAAGACCTCAAAATAGCCATGGTTCTCATAATTCCACAGACATGACATGGATTACCCTAGCTGGCACTGGCCCTAAGATATTGTTAGAAACTTGATCTTTAGTAGCTGGGAAAAGAAGGAAAACATTTAAAGTTGCAAGCAATTTCTATTCTCTAAGGGTAGGGGCATGAATTTACCTCAGAGGCAAATTGTTTCTTTTGGTCTGGGAAAACCACTTGTCTACCATTTATTTACAAAAATGTAAATCAGGTGTTCACCCACTGTTCTAAAGAGAAGTTCAGAATTAGTATTAACCAAAACACAGACGTTTGAGGCTGAGAATTTAAGTATTCCACTTGATAACATAAATTTTGGGGGAAGATGGAGCCAAACTTCTGTCTGGGAGACATAGTTGTCTGGGTGGGGTGTTGGTATGGTGGTTCATGTTCCAGCATTTCAGGGCCTGTCTCATTCTAAGAGCACTCTGCTTCATGCTGTGGT
The DNA here is from genome assembly GCF_000325575.1 of Pteropus alecto. Lineage (NCBI taxonomy): Eukaryota > Metazoa > Chordata > Mammalia > Chiroptera > Pteropodidae > Pteropus > Pteropus alecto. The sequence goes on along the minus strand of NW_006494608.1, from coordinate 3,868,359 downwards.
CTGTTCTTTGTGTGTACAGCAGTTGTTTTCCAGAACTCCAGAGCTGAGACTAAAGGACTAAGGAAAATGGGTATCTCTCCTTTTACTGAGGCTTAATTATGATTCTATGATGTAATTTTCCTGCTTTTTTTTTTCCTGGAGAAAAAGAATATTGACAGTGTCAGTCTACCTGGAATAGGTTGTTCAGTCTAGGAAAATGAGGAAAGAAGAGATGGTACTCTGAGTGAGGGGAGGGATTCTCTTTTCAGAGCCTGAGGGCAGCTGGGCCTAGATTCTGGTGGGAGGGGCAGGTAGGCATGAACTAGGAGCTAGACTGGAGAAGGTCAGAAGACTGCTTGTAATGGTCCTTGAAGACAGGACAGGTTGTGTGAACTCTGACATTCATCACTGCTAATAAAGGTTGTACTTTCCTTCTCTAATATCTAAGGCCAACAAGAGGGCAGGGCTCCTGTCTAAGGCCATTTCTCAAGGATAAGGGGATTTTCCTACAGTGAGGAGTCTTCCAAGGATATCTGAAGGGGTAGAACAGAGAAACAGGAGGGACCTAACCATATGTAAAATGACAGCATGGTGAGCAAGGGCAAATTTCTTTATATGCAGGTTGGAGATCAAGATCGACCATAATTTTGAAGCTGTGATACAATAAAACTGGATGTTTGAGTTACAAGTGGAGTATAGTTGCTTAGATTTGTTATTAACTAGAGGTGATTTAGGAACAGGCATTACATGTGAACATCCATTTTAAAGATCATATCTAAGTAGAAAGCATTACTTTTTAATAGGATAAGGTAATTCAAGTCCTCATGACAAGTGAATGTATCCAAATAGCTATATCAGCAAGAAATGGAACTTTTTATCTGTAGATCTTAGATAGGAAATGAAATTTCATTGTATGAGCTTCAAAAACTTCCTGTAATTAGGTAAAATGATTTCCATCAACTCTATTAATCTCCTATGGTACATACACAAAAACTAACTATAGAAGAAAAAAAACCATGTTAGAACAACATAAGAGATTTGTAGGTGCATAAGATCACTAAAGAAAATTATTTCTTTCTGTAATTTACTTAAGAGCTTCAAAAATAACAAACAAATATCAACTTTGAGCCAGATTCTTTCTACTTCATCATGGCTCCCAGGGACTGATATACTGGACAAGGCCATCCAGAAGGTGAGACATCTTGACTTTAGTTAAAATAAGCATACATGTACAGAAAACTAAAACAATGTGGGAAGAAGAAGCCAACATGTAACATATACTGATTTAGTAAAAAAGTGAATTTATATCTAGTACATCTAGGAGTTGGATTAAAGACAGCACAGTGTGGGCACAGGAGCTTTGGAGCTGATTACCAATAACTCATACTGGGAGTAAGAGCCTCCTTGTGCAGAAGGTGGTCATCTAATGCTTAACTAGAGGGAGTACTTATTTTTTATTGAAGGGCTTTTGTATGTACCTTGGCTTCTTGATCTTAATGATCTCAAAGAAATGAGAGTGTATTACATTCTGTTTTGATGGATATGAAAACTATTATTTTCTTCAATACAACTAAGTCAAGACTTCATGCTCAGTACCGTTGCAATCCTTGAGTTGATTCTTAACATCTGCCTCAGTATCTCCTTACAAAAAAGATTCATATTTCATTGATATTGTGAAACATTTTTTAAAAATCCCTTTACATAATAAACATAAAAAATAGAGGGAAATTATATTTTCTTAGACTATTTTATGAATTAATTGACATTAGACAGTATTTCTTGACTATACTGTTTTGTCCTGCTTACATAGTTTTCCTGGGGAAATCTGCCAGTATGTAATTATATTATTTTCATTCTTACTTTTCAATTACAGTTGACATTCAATATTATTTTATATTAGCTGAAAGTATACAGCATAGTGGTTAGATAATTATGTATTTTACAAAGTGATCCTCTCAATAAGTCTAGTACTCGCCCGATACCATACACAGCTAATACAATATTATTGACTATATTTCCTATGCTGTACTTTACATCCTCATGACTATTTGATAACTACCAATTTGTACTTCTTCATCCCTTCACCTTTTTCACCCAAATCCTACTCCCATCTGGTAATGATCAGTTTGTTCTCTGTATCTATGAGTCTGTTTTTGTTTTGTGTGTTTATTTTGTTCTTTAGATTTCACATATAATTGAAATCATATGGTATTTGTCTTTCACTGTCTGACTTATTTTACTTAGCATAATACTCTCCAGGTCCATCTATGTTGTCACAAATGCTAAGAATTCATTCTTTTTTATACCTGAGTAATATTCCACTGTATGTATGTACTGCTTCTTTTTTTTTTTTTTTATCTGTTCATTTATTGATGAGCATTTTGGTTGCTTCTATATCTTGGCTATTGTAAATAATGCTTCAATGGACATAGGGGTGCATATCTTTTTGAATAAATACTCCAAAATGGAATTGTTGGGTCATAGGTAGTTTTATTTCTAATTCTTTGAGGAACCTCCATACTGTTTTCTATAATGGCTAAACCAATTTGCAATCCCACCAACAATGCATAAGGGTTCCCTTTTCTCCACATTCTTGTCAACACTCACTTGTTGATTTATTAATGATAGCCATTCTGACAGGTGTTAGGCGATATCTCATTGTGTTTTTAATTTGCATTTCTCTGATAATTAGTGACCCTGATAATCTTTCCTTACGTATATTGGCCATCTATATTGAATTGTTTGTTTTGTTAGTGTTAAATTCTATGAGTTGTTTTTAAATTTTGGATGTTAACCCCTTATCAGACATATCATTAGTAAATATCTTCTCCTATTTAGTAGGTTGAATTTTCATTTCGTTCATGGTTTCCTTTGCTGTGCAAAAACTCTTTAGTTTGATGTAGTCCTATTTTTTTTTTCCTATTTCTCTTGCCTGAGGTGACATATCAGAAAAATATTGCTAAGATCAATGTCAGAGTGTTCATTGCCTATGTTTTCTTCAAGGAGTTTTATTGTTTTGGGTCATACATTTGAGTCTTTAATTGACTTTGAGTTTATTCTTGTATATGTTTATCAATTGTTCCAGCACCATGCTGTTTTGATTACGATAGCTTTATAATATAGTTTGTTATCAGGTATTGTGATACTTTCAACTATGTTCTTTCTCAAGATTGCTGTGGCTATTCAGGGTCTTTTGTGATTCCATATTAATTTGAAAATTATTTGTTCTAGTTCTGTGAAAAATACCATTGGTATTTTTATGGTGATTGCATTAAATCTATAGATTGCTTTGGGTAATATTCGCGTTTAAACAATATTAATTCTTATCTATGAGCACAGTATATGCTTCCATTTATTTGTATCTTATTCAATTTCTTTCTTTAATGTCTTTTAATTTTCTGAGTAGAGGTCTTTTATCTCCTTGGTTAAATTTATTCCTAAATATTTTTTGATAAAATTGTAAATGGGATTGTTTTCTTCATTTCTCCCTCTGATAATTTGTAATTGGTATATAAAAATGCAACAGACTTCTGAATATGATTTTTGTATTATGCTACTTTATTGAATTCATTTATCAGTTACAATAACTTTTTGATGGAATCTTTAGGGTTTTCTCTATATAGTATCATGTCATCTGCAAATAGTGACAATTTTAATTTTTCCTTTCCAATTTAGATGGTTATTATTTCTTTTTCTTATCTGATTGCTGTGGCTAGGACTTCCAATATAATGTTGAATAAAAGTGTTTAATTCATTCACTTTTTAGTAGCATGCTATTTAGTCTCCATGTGTTTGTCTATTTTTCAGTTTACTTATAATTGAGTTTCAGTTTCATTGTGGTTAGAAGGCAAGATGATTAATATGATTTCAATCTTCTTAAATTCACTGAAACTAGTTTTGTGACCTAACATGTGGTCTGTCTTGGAAAAGGTCCCATGTACACTTGAAAGAATGTACATTCCACTGCTTTTGGGTGAAAAGCTTCAAAAATATCAATTAAATTCATCTGGCCTAATGTGTCAGTTAAGGCCATTGGTTTTTTCTTAATTTTCAGTCTGGGAGATCTGTCTATTGGTGTCAAAGGAGTATTAAAGTCCCCTACTATGTTGTATTACAGTTGTTCTCTCCCTTTATGTTGGTCAATATTTGCTTTATATATTTAGGTGCTCATACATTGGGTGCATAAATGTTTATAAGGATTATAACCTCTTGTTGGATTGATCCTTTTATATTATGAAATGTCTTTCTTTTTCTCTTATTATAACCTTTGTTTTAAAGTCTATTTTGTCAGATATAAGTATTGCTACCTTGCTTTCTTTTTTCATTTCCATTTGAGTGAAATACCTTTTTCCATCCCTTTACTTTCAGTCTGTGCATATGTTTTGATTTGAAGTGGGTCTCTAGTAGACAGCATATACAGTTAGAGTAATTATTGATAGACATGTAATTATTGTCATTTTATTATTCACATTTATGTTCCTTTTTCCCAGCTTCTTATTCTTAAAGAAGCCTCTTTAACAGTTCTTGTAATACTGATTTGGTGGTGATGAACTCTTTTAACTTTTTATTGTCTGGAAAGCTCTTTATCTCTTCTTTAACTTTAAATGATAGCCTTGCTGGGTAGAATAATCTTGGTTGTAGGTCCTTTTCATCACTTTGAATATTTTGTGCCGATCTCTTCCAGCCTGCAAAATTTTTTTTGAAAAATTAGCTGACAGTCTTATGGGAGCTCCTTTGTAGGTAACTAATTGCTTTTGTCTTGTTGCTTTTAAGGTTTTCTCTGTTTTTAACATTTGGCATTTTAATTATGATGTGTCTTGGTGTGGGCCTCTGGGTTCATCTTGTTTGGGACTCTCTACATGTCCTCGGCTTGTATGTCTATTTCCTTCACCAGGTTAGGGAAGTTTTTAGTCATTATATCTTTACATAGGTTCTCTCTCTTCTCTTTCTGGTACCCCTATGATGCAAATATTGGTACTCTTGATGTTGTACACTTATCAGGAGGATCACTTTGTAAATTACATAAACTATCTTCATTTTTTAATATATTTTTTTCTTGTTGCTGTTTTTATTGGGTGTTTTCTGATACCTTCCAAATCACTGACTTGATCCTGTACTTTTTCTAATCTGTTGTTGATTCCTTCGAGTGTATTCTTCGTTTCAGCTGTTATACTTTTCATTACTGACTCGTTCTTTTTTTATGGTTTCTAGGCACGTTTTTATGCTTATTATCTCTTTGTTGAAGTTCTCACTAAGTTCTTTGAACATCCTTAAAACCAGGTTTTGAACTCTGCATTTAGTAGATTGCTTGTTCCCATTTTGTTTAGTTATTTTTCTGGAATTTTCTTCTGTTCTTTCATTTGGGGTATATTTTTGTTTCCTCATTTTGGCTGCTTTTCTGTTTTTTTTTTCTTTCTATTTAATGGGTAAATCTGCTACATCTCTCAGTCTTGACAAGGTGGCTTTATGTAGTAGGTGTCCTGTGGGGTGCAGCGGCCCAGGTTCCCTGATCACCTGAGACAAGTGTTCCAGGAGTGTCCCTTGTGTGGATTTCATGTGCACTCCTCTTGTAGTGGAGCTATTGATTGCTATTGGCTTGTCAGTGGATAAGACTGACCCATAGGCTAACTGGCTGTGAGGACTGGCCATGACTGTTGTGTGGAGGCTGACTCCATAAAGTAAGAATTGCTACTATGGTGCATAAAGTGGTGCTACTGTGTGGGGCTGACCCCATAAAGTGGGAATTGCCCCAGGGAACTTTGGTGCCTACAGAGACCACCCTTTGGGTATGCCACTTGTAGAGCTAACTGGGTGGTGCTTTGTTGTGGTCTGAGATCGGCCACTGGTGTGTTGGTTCTGGGGCTTCTTGGGAGGACCTCTGGTGTAGGCCAAGTTCAGCTGCTGCCTTCAACTGGCTTAGGTCTATCTTGTAAAAGCTACAAGGTAATCTGTTGTTAGTAGCCACCTATGCTGGGCCCAGAGGCATGTGAGAAAGGCCACGCTGCAATCTGAGGCTTGCTACCACTAGTACCAGGCCTGGGGCTGCTCAGCCAAAGGCACGGGGGACCCTGAGGTCTTCTGCCACCTGCTAGCTATTTGTACGGCTCAACAGCTGAAAAAACCTCAGGTGGTATGTGAGTTAGGTGAGGTGAAATCTCAGGGAATCACTGGGGTGGGAAGAGTGATGTTTACCCATTTATGCAGAGCTGGCGCTAGTGCTTAGCCTGGGCCACTTAATGGGAAGCACATGGCACATCAAGGCAAACCACCACCTGCCTGGGGCCTGTGGACATTTGAGAGTTTTTAAGAAAGACTGCAATGTGGGTCAAGGCCAGCAGCCTGCCACTGAAAGAGCCTCTGGCAGTGCCCAGGCTAAGGCTGTCTGCCTGTCACTGAAAAAGCCTCATGCAGTAAGGAAGCTGAGGCCGGCTGCTTGCTGCCAAAAGAGTCTTTAGTGGTGCATAGGCCAAGGCTGGGTGCCCACTAATAAAAAGGTTTTTGTGAGTTGAGTGAGGTGGGGTGTCAGGGAGTCATCAGAATGAGACAGGTTGTGTTCACCAGGCTAATGCAGATTCAGGTTTGGCTGTGTTGCGGGGAGGGCTCAACATAGGAAAGATGGCACCCACCTGCTGGCCGTGTGGGTGGAGAGCTCAACAAATGGACAATGGCAGCTTTCCCTCCAGTCCTCAGCCTGAAGCCACACAATTCAATTTCTCTCTATATATCTCTAGTGCCCCCTGAATGATTATTTCTCTGCAGAAGCCCAGGGTGAGCACCTGTGAGTGAGTCTGTGCACGGGCCCTCTAAGAGAACACCTGGGTTTCCAGTAACATTCCATCCCACCCAATGGACAGAATTCTCACTGATTTTCACAGCTGGATGTTGTGGGTGCTCCTCTTCCTGGCACTGGAATCCTGGGCTGGGGAGCCTGGTATGAGGCTGAGACCCCTTGCTCCTTGGGGGGACCTCTGCAACCAAGATATCCCTCTCAATGCTCATCCACCACATGTCAGTGTGGAGTCAGCCTGATTCCTGTCTCTGCCCCTCCTACCAGTCTCGTTGTGTTTTCTTCTTTATATCCTTAGTTATAGAAATTCTGTTCAGTTAGTCTTCAGATGGTTCTCCAGGTTGATTGTTCTATACTTTAGTTGGTGAGCACAGCATTTATGTACTCTGCCATCTCGACTGGAAATGCTTATAATTATCTTTTAATCACACTTTTCTAGTAGAGGTTACTGAGGCTCTTACTAATATTTTCCTATTCCTCTCCCGGCCTCCATCTGAAGCAGTGATTATTCCCTTCCTTTGAACAATGGAGATGGTGAAGAACACAAGAATGACATTTGCTCAAGGTTACATGGTAAAACAGCCATGTAGTTAGGCTCCCAACCAAGACTTATTGACTCAGCCAGCAAGACTGATTTAACTCTGATGACAATGGCCTTAGTTGGTATTGACCATGTGCTATTGTTCCTATACACCAAACTGTGTCATGTAGTAGTAGAATTACAGGAATACTCAAAAAGTGAGGAAAGTAGACACTGGAGATCATTTTGCTTTGCTGGAATTTCTTGAACTAAATTTTTGTCACATGCAACAGACACTGCAAATGTTTTTTTCCTTAGGTTGTAAGACCCTGTTATTTCACAGGCAATCAGATAGTTCTGATTAGCTAATTCTTCACTCATCAGAATAGTTGTTTTGCAAGGTCCATTTTGATGCCAAAGTATTTGGGGTGACTTCTAAAAACATGTTATGAAGGAGTTTTCTTTTGAAGTTATGAAATTGTCTTTTTTGGAAAATATTAATATAATTTAAGTAATTTAAATCTACACAGATAATTCATTAAGTTTATGTAGACTCTTATCTTAGATACTTTGTCATATATTTAACAATTTTATCTTCTATAGTATTTGTCAAAATATTAGCTGTTTAAACTACTGTCTGGAAAGAAAGTAGTAGAATATTGTGCCCAGAAACCCGAAGCATAAGGGTCAGTATAATACATCTGTACATGCAACCACTAAGTGTCTGCTTTTCAAGGTACCACACTCTGTGTTTGGAAGAATATAAAGCATGCTCTTGCTTTCAAAGAATTTAGCTTTGAATGAGGAGAAAGAAACTCACAGAAAGGTGATAAAAGCTATACTGGATATAAAGTACTACAAAAGTATAGAGGAGGGAGAAATCATTTTATGAGAGACAAGAAAGGCTTCCTGGCTAAGACTGCCTTTGAACTACCTAGTGGTTGGAGATTTCACATAGGAATAAGAGAACGAGGGCTCTCTCTTCAGATGGCTAAATGAAATATAAGCTAATTCAGGAAACCGTGACTGGTCTGATGAGACTGAAGGACAAGTTTCCTATCTTCCTGGCACTCTCCAAAAATGCTAGCAAAGCATTAAGCAGAGACAATCAACCACTATGTACCAACTATAAAGATCCACGTAGTCTTTTTACAGCTCCCATTTTACAACTAATGGATGGAAGATCTTGTCACATGGCACAAACAAAGGACAAAGTGGCTGGTTGCATTTTAAAGTGTGATGACCTGATGGGCCTTGGGAATACTAGTGTGCATTTAAGCAACCAGCACACACTTGATCTTCACTTTGTGCCCCTGGATGCAGGTCTGCTCTTCACATCTGGAAAATTGTCTTTGCCTCTGTGGGAATAATTTGCTATTTTGTAATGATGAGAGACCTAACTATCACTTTGTCCAGATTATTTCTATCCCCCATTAGCATGTTGTCTTATGGGCAGATTTATTAATTTACTGTAGAGGATCTATCATTTGTGGAAGAAAGACTTGTGTTTGTTGTTGAAAGGATGTGCCTCCTAATACATACACGACTAACCATTGAGTTCTGGAAAGACAAGACTGGAAATTTCTGTATCCATTTTAATATAAAAGTAAGAAAGAAATGAAGCTTTACTAACTTGTACTGTGCAGCCTCAGGGATGTGTATGTCAGAGACTTGTGTCACCCTCTCCAAGTATAAGTGTGAGATCAGAGGGAAAATTGGCAGGACCTAAGTAATTTGCTCTCATTGAGACTTACATTTATAATCTTATTTTATTACATTATATTTTATTATGTTATTGAGTTTAAATTAAATATACAAGTATCTTTAGAAGAAATTCCTGCAAAGACATCATTAATTGAAGGTATTTCTAGTAATTCAAGCCGAAGTGAAAAGCATGAAAAATGGTTGAGCAGTTACCTTTCCTTCAAGTCCTTCTGTCACATATTGAATTTAAAAACATGACTACATATTCTAATCTCATAAGAAATTGGCTCAAAATTATAATCACCAAGAAAATATTTTAGACTAAAAATTTATGAGACTTGTTGTTAAGGGTAATCTGTCTCTAAGAATATATTGCACCTGGATTTATTAGGTAATGACAGTAGTAAGTACTGTTACATACTGAGATATATGCTTAAAATATTAGAGACCCTGAGAAAGAGAATCTTCTTGTCTGTGTCAGGCGCCTGATAAGATTAAAAGCAACCCATGAACACTTAACACCAGGTGACACCTGATATTTCTGCCCATAAAAAAAGTATGATTCTGTGAATGCCTTCCCTAGGTCAACACTGTTCAATTTTAGTTCTTTGGAATCCCTTTTCTAGACTTTACGTTGGACATCTCCATTGGGCTTAGCATTTAATTTGTAGCTATCTTAGTTACACCCTGCTTGTCCTGCATTAGGCCTAGGCGAGATGGGATTATAAACGTTATTTCTGTGGACATACTTTTATTCCATTATTTTTTTTTTTATTTTGTCGAGCTCTAAGTGAGTGAGGGCCTGTCATCTTATATGCCATGTGCAAAGGGCACCTTCATTTATATGTAGCAAATTACACTTCCACTAAAGATATTGAATAAACTAAAATAGAGAAATGGCTTCCTTTCCAAATTTTACCTTCCTATGCACTATGGAATTCCACATATATTATAAGAACTAGTGGCATGAACATGAAAAATAACCCTGTGTACTATTAGATGGCATAGGGTGAAATATCTATGAAGTGAATAAGGGCTTAGATGTGCTTTCCCATTTCCTAAATGGAGGTGTTAGAAAAGATGGTTACAATTAAGTGCCTTGTCTTGAGTCAGCACTAACTACTAAATTAGGCTCTTGTAAAATCCTTTTCCCCTCCAGAATCCTTGAGAGGGGTAAAAATGCTTAGCACTGCAGACACAAATATGTATTTTATATGCTATAAATAGTTATGATTTTCTAATTTGTTTTTAACCTCTTCTCCCTTTTAGCCAAAGGCCCTGGGTAACTGATATAATGTTCTACCAACTCCTGAGGTTTAATGCAGTCTTCTGATAACTATAATATTATTTGAAATCCATTAGCTTTATGATGTGGTGCCCCTGCACCCCAGTGGCAGTGACCATGAAATAGTAAAATAGAGTATAAGAATTAGCTCACCGTCCCTAGGTTAGGAGTGAAAGTCTAATGATAAGATAAAGCAATCAAATAAAATGAGGGCGCTGGCAATGGCAGGCTTGATCTTGGGCTTTTCACCTTTGATTTGGAATGATGATCAAGCAAGACTAAAGAAAAGAAATGTGGGAGGGGTGTGGATTTTTTTTTTTTTTGCATAGTGATGAACCTAAGTACTTACTTAGGTCCATGATGACAAAAATGTTTGTCATTAATTAGGTTCTCTCAGTGGATTACCTAGTAAATCAATGGAAAATGAATTTTATTTGTTTCCTGCCAGGTGGTGTCAAGCACTTGATCTGAATGAGTTAGTTTAGTTGACTCAACTCCCTACTTTATAAGGAGTCACCTATGTCCTTAAAATGGTGGTCTCCAAACTTTTTGGCACCAGGGAATGGTGCTCCTATGAGAATCTAATGACTGATGATCTGAGGGGGAGCTGAGGTGGTGATGCTAGTGCTGGGGAGCAGCTGCAAATACAGATGAAGCTTCACTCACTGGCCCACTGCCCTACTCCTGCTGCATGGCCTGTTCCTAACAGGCCATGGACCAGTACTGGTCTGCGGCCCAGGGATTAGGGACCCCTGCCGTACAGGGTATGAATTCAGATGTTCAGATTCTTCTGGGAATAGCTTTTTATTGTATATTGTGTCATATAGACTATACCACATATAGATAACTTCTTTATGTATGCTTTTTGAATGACATTATGTCTTGGTATTAAGCATATTTTCTATTAAGCTTGCTAAATACTTGCTGACTTAATTTTTGTTTTGTTTTGCTTTGTTTACTGTTTATTTCAGGGAATCTTTTCCAAATGATCTTCAATTCAATATTCTAATGAGATTTACAGTTGATCAGACTCAGACACCAAGTTTGAAGGTAAAAATTTGAAGTCTTTTGAAGACATTATAAGGAAATGAAGCATTTTATTAATAAAGTGATATTAATGTTTGTATTTCTGTCACATAAGAAGCAGTTCAATCAGTGGATTTTGTTTTTATAAACTTTCAGACAGTCAAGCCAGCACTTCGGGACCAGCTTCACTCTTTTTGGAGCTCCAAGGGTTATGTCCACTTTGGACTTCAGCTTATCCTGTAAAGTGGGAATAACAACCCTTGCTTAGCCTTACAAGACGCTCAGGAAAAGCCTGATAATGTAATGTTTGAGTGTGGGGTTTAGTATCACACAGATATGGGCTAGTCTCGCTATGCCACCTTAGTCCACCTGCCTCTTCCGTAACATGGGATGATAACAGTACCTCGCTTAGGAGCTTGTGAAGAAAGCCCTGAGCACACTTCTCAGCACAGAAGGGACACGAGCATGGGACCCACAGTCATAATGAGAGCCCTCTCTATACTGCAGCAGCAGTCCTCAACCTTTTTGGCACCAGGGAATGGTGCTCCTATGAGAATCTAATGACTGATGATCTGAGGGGGAGCTGAGGTGGTGATGCTAGTGCTGAGGAACAGCTGCAAATACAGATGAAGCTTTGCTCACTAACCCGCCGTGTGGCCTGGTTCCTAATAGGCCATGGACTAGTACTGGTTTGTATCCTGGTGGTTGAGGAATCCTGCCTTAGAGTATGTGGCTCACTGTCCCCATGCAATTTATTTCACCCTACAAGAGCTCTTAACTTTTTTTCCTTGCCTTACTTGTGTACATTATAGAATGCTGCCTTTCCCTCTACAATTGCCATTCAAAGTCCCTGAACTCTGCACAAAAAAGTGGGCTAGTGGGCTCTCTCTCTACATCCCACTGAGGACTTCAATCTAACCCTTGGCTTCTTGCAGGATGTATCCAGTCCTAATTGAAGCCCAGAAACTCTGAAACCAATTTAAAGGCCAGAGCTGTGCCTCTCACAAGTCTGGGAGGCCTGAGCTTCTTAATATAATAAATATATATATTTCTTTGTTCCTGTAAGTATTAGAGCAGCAAGGCCAAATAGGTCCAAGAAGGCTTACCGAGAAGGTTACCATCAAAGGTTAACAGGACCAGGGAAATATCTCATCATACATGGCTAAACACAAGAGACTAGATATTTTGGCATGAGAAGTTGGCCTTTATTTTATTTATTTATTTTTGCATTTAATGGAATTAGAATTGATTGAATATGATAGCATCAAACTCCAAAGAATGAGTGAGCATATGCCATCCCAAATAGAGGTGCTAGCAATGGCACTTAGACTTAGTGCCAAGGGAAGTTTTTAATGTGGCTTATGACCTCCACCTACTTAAAATTGTCTTATAAAATTCCGAAAGATTCATTTTTATTTTTCTTACTGGAGAATAAGGACTAGGGGTGTTGAAGGGGATGGATATGTATGTGTGTATGCACATGAATATGTGCAAGCATACGTGTGCTCATGAGTATGCCCTAGCCTTTGCCCATGTGTATTTGTCATGAAACTTGCAAGAAATGCAAGTTTTAGCTGGAAGGACAGGTTTTTTTTTCATGACAGAGTTATAAATGACTTCAAAGAATGATTTTCAGTTAAAAGCTGACAGCTCCCTTGTGAAGGGATTGTGCCAGGTCTGCCATTCAAAGAATCTTGGAGAGCAGTCTTGTTTGTCTTTTTAAATGGAAGTGCTATATTCTTGGGTATGCTATATGAAAAGGCAAGATGGAGTGTTCCTGTAATTGGTACTACTTTGGATGAAACTAAAAGGAGGTGGTTAGTATGGTGTAATATGTAATATTGAGTGTGAAGCAATTAAGCAGTTGTACACTTGAACTACTGTTTGGGGCAGAACAGAAACAGAAATGCTGTTTATTGTTATACAAATGATGTTTGGTCATCGTGTTTCTGTCCAATAAAGGACCTGTTTGTAGTTATGACTCCAAGCAGTAACTTATTGCACCTGTATGGTGTACTTTGTAATTGTTTCCCATCCTATAATGAAAACCTCAGGCCCAGGGAGAAAAATCAGACTTAGATGTCTCAAGCTAGACTTGGAAATCCATAGCACAGAAAAGTTAATGCTAAAATTGACAAAATATGATGGAGATCAACAAAGATACTCCATTAAGTAAGATAGTCCATTAAAAAAGATACCTCTTTAAGCAAGGGATTGTCATTTCGTCTCTGAAGCAAGAGTAGACCTCCCAGAACACCAGGCTGAACAGTTGTGAATAACAGATGATACAATGTCTAGACTAAATAAGCACTGTTCTCTAATCTCTGCTTATGGCACCAGTTCCTTAGTGTAACAGAATTGGAAACTGATATCGGAAACCACTGTATCTGTCTGAGTTTGCTAGATATAACTATGAAACTTTGTTGTGCAAGAATAAAAACTGAAAAGTAATGATTAAAAAACACTTAAAATAATTTTTAAAATAAAAAATGTATATTGGTTGCCAAAAAATGTTTTTTCTTACCATATCAACTATTTTATGCAAAGTTGAATATTAAAAAGAGCAGATTTATAGAATCAACATGAATAATGTCACTCAGAGGCAGAGAAAGTTCTAGCAAAAAAATTTGGATGTTGTTCTCCATTCATAATTCTTGCTGAAGAAGCCTCCGCTATATTCAAAGATAGCACAGACAGCTCTTCGATATAACATCACTGACAGATACTGCTGTTCCAGGGCCTTCTTTAAGATGAGGCACAAAGCCAAGGACAGCCTGTGTTCATTGTTTTCGGTGTAGCTAGGAATCTTCATTCTACCAGGAAATGTGATACTCTCCTGCTTCTTTTCATCTGTGGTTCCCCCTACCAATGTTAACTGGTATTTTTCTTGTTTGATTTCCCTTAAGATTTAAAAAAATAAAAAACACTGGAAAAATATATGCATTCAGAGAGCAAAATCTCAGAAACTACTGCATTCATATTTTTGAGAGTAATTTCTTCCTCACTTTATTCCTTTATATAGATAAATTTTAGTGTGTAAATTATATGTATATAAATTATATAAATATATAAATTATAGCTTTTATGTATTTGTATAAATCTTGAGTAGGTTGAGAAATGGCTATAATTCTCATTATACAGAGTTTAGGATCTATTTTCTAAGTTCTGTCATGTACAAATACTTGAATCAGTAGACTGATTCCCAGTTTACTGTATCTATTGTACAGAGCAGGCAAAATCAAAGAGAGTAGCATCCTTTGCAAAGCTTGGCTTAGTGAGGCCGATTTCTCTCTGGGTATGTAGTGTGCTCAATGACTCCACCAGATGGGACACCTAATACAGTCAACACCCTTTCCATCTCAACATGCCACCATGTAGGAGAGAAAGCCATGCAGTAGATGAGGACAAAATGAGGAGGACAGTGTCCTCTTTAAACTAAAATTGTAGCACTCATGATAACAACAGGAAGTTTTCATTCAATAATTTGAAGATGGGGTGGATTTAGGTGCCTTGTTAATTACTGAAAAAAAAACTTAAGGCCTATTTCTTTCCCCTGGCCTATAGCAAAGTGGCTTACATTTTTACCACTTTGTTCCCTTATTACCCTCTAGAAGAGAATTATTAATTCAACTGACTTACAGGTTTGCAAAATCAGAAACAAAATCAAGGCTCTTGTTATTTAAAATCTATCACTACTCTAGTCTGTCATGAAAATACCCCTAATAATCTCCACAATCACCATCCTTTCCTCTCCTTCCCATGTCTCTCTGGCAAAAAATCTTAATCTGTAAATCAATGAAGGAAGGCATTCTGTTAGTATTTAGCAACACAGGTCTTAAAATACTTGATAGCAAAGATTGAGAAAAGGCCTGTCTCTCCCTGTTATGCATGTCTTCCCGTAATTCAGTGTTTCTGCCTCAATAACTGGTTTCCTTTTTCATTTTGTTATCATCCTGTTTAACCTTCATTTCCTCCACTGTATTATTTTGTTCGTGCTTTCTGTGGTTTTCAGTACAAACACCTTGGAGTTCATATTTCCTTAAGCAAAACTTCTCAGGAACTGACCAAAATGAGGGCTGGAGCTACCTGGGGGCTCTATCATATGTTCAACACATGTAGAGGCTGCAAAAAGCATTTCTTCGATGCATTTCCCTTACATTAATGTACTTCAAAATCTAATAATATTTCATTTTGGGGAAAAATAAGTTATTCTCTCTCCATCAGGCAGATCATGACTTTTCCATTTGTTAACATGGGCATGTGCATAGTCCTTCACAACTCAGATGCTACAAACACACCAATCAGCAAGATGTGATGTGAATTATTTTTCTAATAAACATCACATGATAGTGTGCTGATCCAGGCATAGTACATCATCCAGACTCTTAGTGACCAATAATGTACATTTGTAAAGTTCCTGGCTGTTTTGGAAATATGGTTTGTAATATTTCTTTCCCTCTGTTAAGCTAAATTATTTATTTCAATATAACTCTTAGGCATTTCTTGTTTAGACTATGAAGGAGCAGCAAACATTGTGGTTAAGAGTTTGGGCTTTGGAGTCAGAAAGATCTAGATTAGGGGCCAGGCGCTGTTGTGACTAGCTGAGAGGATTTCTGCAACTTCTATGCCCTTAAAGCCTCAGTTTACTCCTCTGAAAGTGAGATCAACAGTCTGTTCGTTTTTTAGAATATTGAAGTAAGTAATGCAGACAACATCAGCTATATAGTACCTGGTATCTAACTGGGACTCTTTAAAAGGTAACATTATTATATTAATTTAAGTAGATTTAATATTAGGGCATGGTGGTGAGATGCCACCTACAAGGTATTTAGGAAGTAGTCACCTTTTAACATTATGACCTCCTAGGAGAATATTCCATTTCTATCCTTGGACTTCTATGGCACCACACCTTGTGGCAATCCCCCTATATTTCTGGCCTTTCATTGCTACATTTTACTCTCCCAGCCATTAAATGTCATCCTTGCCACTGATTTTTCCCTCTCCCTCTGGGCCAAGCCATCATCAAGCCCTATGGACTTGTCTTCTGAAATCTACTCAGTTCTTTCCATATGCACACCCACTGCCATAGCCAAGGGCACCAATGCCTCTTGCTCAGGCTACCACAGGGGCCTCCTTACTGGTCTTCCTCTACTCAGACTCTCTCCTCAGTTTATTCTCCACGGCACAATGATCACTTAAAAATGTGATTTGAAAAAATTATCCTTAGCCAAACCTCTGCTTAAATCCCTTCCTTATTCTTGCTCTAAGGGCAAGATTGCTAACCCAATCCCCCAGGCCCTGTGAGGTCCAGCTCTGCCTATCATCTGACTATTCCTCATCACTCTCCTTCTACATTCAACCATGTTTGTCTCCTACTCCTAGCAACGGAGGAGCCTTGACCAAGCAATCATATATTTTCCTCTTCCTGCATCTACTTTTATATTTATAACTGGGAGAGGAGATTTCAAATTTTACTTTTCCTTCCTAAGGGCATGGAGAGGATCAGTGAGTTTAGATTTTCCATAGACTTTTGGAGAGTCTCAGATGGAATGTTAAAAACAAGCCCAACATATTATTATGATTTGAACTAGGTCCAAACAATGTTGGTATTTCTAGTAGAACTGAAATTATTAAACCAACAGCCATTCCATTAGCATGTGTGAACTTCAATTTCTAGGCCAAAGTCTAGCTAGAAAAGTGCTGACATTTTGAAATGTTATATAGCAGGAAAAGGTCGTGGAATCTTCTGCAACTTCGAAAAATATTTAGTTTGGGATCCAGTCCTAGGTGTCATGGCAAGTTTGTCAGGTAATAGTGAAGTATCCAGAGGTGAATCAGGAACTCACTGGGAGGCCAGGAGCTTCAAATCCCTTTAGAAGTGAGGAGTTCAGGGTCAAGAGCAGAAAGCTGGTCTATAGTCATTTCTGGGTGGCATCCCAACAGAGCCCACCTCCTCTCTTCCTGCTGCTCTTCTGATACCTCCAAATAATTCTCTTTCATGCTAGCAAGTGCCCTGAGGTAACCCCAGAGGGGATCAGACATCTGTAATGAGAGCATGCGCTGGAATTAAGCTTCAGGGTACTGAACACAGCTGCTGGAGGGCACCGAGTTACCCACAAAATTATACTTGATAGCCACCCAGGATGGAATTCCCAGTTTTTTTGATGTTTATAGGTATCTTCTGGAATATATAGCAAATACTGCAGTTGCCACATTCCTGCCACCTCATGAGTGACAAGTTGGTGAGTACATGATTAGGGGTGGTTGACGTGTCATGGTGAGGGCTGTGTTCTCATTAATTCCTTCTCTCTCTGCATCAAAGCCCAAATTTTACCGACAAGAATGAAAAAGCTGTTGGAATTGTTACAGTCTCCAATTTTGGTCAATTTATTTCAACCATTTAAGATTTTCAAAGATGAATTTTTCTACCAGTATTCATTGGCCATTTATTGTCATGAGAATTTTATGATGATTTTTGAAGATTAAAGGTTAGATCCAGACCCTTTGGATTAGGTTAGGTAGATTCTTCTGTTTTGCTCTTCATATCACTTGCTATTTCTCTGCTCACAAAAACGATTGCACCTGTAATAATTGGTTTAATATCCTTTCTCCCTGAGCAGGACTTGTTTGCATATGAGCCCTGCCTGTCTTATATCTTATTCACTGTTGTCTGCCCACATGTTGGTAGGTGATTACACACATACACACACACACACACACACACACACACACACACACACATATTAAATGGATTAATAAAAGTAAGCCAAAACCTGAATATATCATCAAATGAAACTATCCACGATATTAGTATGTGGTCTAAAATGATGAAATTTACTGCTGCATTTTAACAAAAGCACCTTAGAACATCCTCACACTGATGTAATAATAATAATATATAACAATAAAAAATAGCTAATGTGTAGATAATGCTCACAGTGTGCTACAGTAATGTTCTAGCACTTCACCTACATTCAATTATATCATCCTCATAATAGCTGTAGGAGGTAGGTACTATTATCCCCAATTTACAGGTGAGGAAACTGAGGCTCTGAGAAGTTGGAGACTTGTTGAGTGGTAAGGGGCAGAGTTATAGTTCATATCCAGCTCTGTTCTCTTAACTCTCTTGTTTTAGAGAACCAAAGGTCAATATTAAAACAAAGAAATAAAAGAATTCTTTTCTGAGGCCCTGACAGGAAGCTAAGAACAATTAGATAAGATTCCATTCCAGCCTTGAAGATGTTACTAAGAGTTAAGTAGCATTTAAAAAGCTAAATAAAAACATAGGTAGTAAGATCTCTGTGGAGACAGGGCATGACTAATTTTTACATGAATTGTACAGAGGAAGGAGGGAAGGACAGCTGAGGCCTGGAGCAGTCTAGGAAGGTGCCATTGAGAGCAGCTGACCCTGTACTCTGCCCAAAATGATGGGCACAATGTGGATTGGTGGAGGGTATATGAGAGAGTCACAGGGGATAATGTGAGCAACTATGTGACAATGAAAAACATTTTAAATATGGATTTAAAAAATGAACAAGTTCTTAGCTATGACACCAGAAACACAAACAACAAAAGAAAAATAGATAAGTTAGACTTCGTCAAAATTAAAAAAAATTAGTGCATTAAAAGACACAATCAAAAGAGTGAAAAGAAAACCCACAGAATTTAAGGATGTATTTATAAATCTGATAAGGGTCTAGTAACTAGAATATATGAAGAACATTTACAACACAACAACAAAAATACAACCCAATTAAAAAATATTAAAAGTGATGAAAACCCAGGATCTACGATCAAGTTTACCTTATCCAGCAAAGCTATCATTTAGAAATGAAGGACAAATAAGGAGTTTTCCAGACAAGAAAAAGCTCAAGGAGTTCATAATCACCAAGGCAGCATTATAGGAAATGCTGGAGGACCTTCTTAGAGAAGAAGAAAAATATGTAGCAAAAATGTGAATAAAGAATGGCAATAACTACATATATATCAACAAATACTTCAAATGAAAAAGAATTAAGTGCTCCAGTCAATAGAGAGGGTCGCTGAATGGATGAGAAAACAAAACTTTTATGTATACTGCCTACAAGAGACTCACTTCAGATTAAAACACACACACAGACTAAAAGTAAGAGGATGAGAAAAGATATTGCATGATGTCCTAGAGAGTATTGTGCTGAATAGAGTAAGTCAGATAGAGAAAGACACATATCATATGATTTCATGTACATATGGAATATAAAGAACAAAATAAACAACAATAGTAATAAACATGGAAACACACTCATAGATACAGAGACTAATTTGAGGGTTACTAATGGGAAGGGGGTTAGAAGGGTCAGTAAAAAAGGGCAAAGAGATTAAGAAGTATAAATGTATAGTTACAAAATAGTCATAGAGATTTAAAATATAGCATAAGGAATATAGTCAATAATATTGTAATATATATGTAAGGGGGCAAAAGGGTAAAAGATTTATTGGGGTGATCGCTTTGTAAATTATATAGATCTCTAATCACTATGCTCTACAACTGAAACTGATATATTATTGTATACCAACTATAATTGAAAAAGAACTCATTGAATTGTGCACTATAAATATGAGCAACTAATTATCTATTAATTTCCAATAAAAAATAGTCAAAGGACTTGAAAAACATTTTTTTTAAACAAGATATCTAAATGACCAATAAACACAGAAAGATGCTGAACATCATTAGTCATTAAGGGAATGCAAATCAAAACTACAATGAGATATTACTTCATACCTACTAGAAAGGCTACAGTTTTGTTTTTTTGTTTTTTTTAAGAAAGAAAACAACAAGTGTTGGGGAGAAATCAGAGCCAATCTTATGTTGTTGGTAACAATGTAAAATGGTTCAGCTGTTTTGAAAAACAATTTGGTAATTCCTCAAAAAAATAAGTATAGAATTACTCTATAGCCCAGTAATTCTACTCTTGTTATCTACACAAAAGAATTGAAAGTAGGTATTCAAACAAAAACTTGTACACAAATATTCATAGCAGTACTATTTATAATGGGCAAAAGGCAGAAACAAACCAAATGTTTATCAAGTGAATGGATAAATAAAATGTAGTATATCCATGCAATGGAATATTTATTCAGCCATAAAAAGAAATGAAGTTCTGATAAGTGCTACATTAAGAATAAACCTTGATGACATAGTTCTCAGTTTTGTGTCTCCAGACACAAAAGGCCACATATTATGTGAAATATCCAGAATATAAAAATTCATATGAAATATCCAGAATAAACAAATCCATAGAGACAGGGGATTAAAGGAGAATAGAATGAGGAGTGAGTCCTGAATGGGTATGGGGATTTCCTTTTGCAGTGATGAAAACATTTTAGTGATAGCAATAATGGGTGGTTTGCACAACTTTGTGAATGTACTTAATGCCACCAAATTATGCACTTTAAAATAGGTAATATAAAACAAAATTGGTAAAATGATAAATTTTATGTTATGTGTATTTTACCACAATAAAAATCAGTGAGTCAAATGTTATAAACAATTACACATACTTTGCACTCCTCCTGTTAGCCTATGAAGAAATTTCCTGAGTTATACTCCTGGCCTCTCAGTCTTGGTTGAATTCCTTCTTCTTCCTCCTTTAGGATTGACCTGTTCTAAGGAAGGTGTTCATTGGCTGGGCTGCCATGGTGGAGAATTGCTCTTGCCTAAGATGGCCTATAATTGTCTATATCTGCCTTATGCAGGAAAGAAGTCTTAGTAAGATCACTTGTCCATATTTAAATCATGACATTCTAACATGTAAGCGATAAAGCTAACATTTTGGTCTCATCTGATTTCTTTAGCTATCCCTCTGGATTTCAAATTTTACATTTCAGTTAGGTAGGAAAGGGGATTCCTTCCTCCAAACTCTCTCCCTCAAAACCCCAACAGACCCATAGTTCTAAACCATAATGCATGACCACAACTAACTTCTTAATTCTTAAAGTATGTGCAAAAAAAACCCTCTCACCTTGACTATTAAAAAAAACAAGCCAGAAAAATGCTGAAGGAAAATCTATATTTGAGCAGTGAGATTTCCAGATGTGGCCTCCAAGCTAAACTTATAAATTTTGCTTTATATAATCAAATGGGTCAGTATACAACATGTGATTTATTAATTATAAACTACCTTAAATCAGGGAGACATTGAGAAAACAAATATCAGCCTCTTTATCATTGCCTGTGTTTCTTCATTTCTTTCTCCACTTTCCCAACTATTTCATGTCACACTTTTTTGGAGTATATGGCTTACAGGAGGTAGTATAAGACTGTGATGATAGAACACTATTCAGAATTGAAATAGTTTTTAATAAATCAAGAAGTGTGGTATCACATTTTAAATTTTAAAAACTTATTGAAACTCCCCAAAGTATTTCAAAGCAAAAAAAAAAAAAATCTCATCATTTTTATAAAACCGTTATCTAATTGGATGCTTTAAAAATTCTTAGTTTCACACCAAAGGAGACACAGAAAACCCGAAAAGAACTCAAATAAAGAGTGTAAAGAAGAGCTGAGGAGTTTTAAAAAATGAAAAGATTATAAGATTTAGGGAAGGAAAGTCTGATTGGAAATAATATAAATATCTTTAAACATTTAAAAGACTTTTACCTGAGGAAATAGTGTGTTGTGGCCTTTGCCTCTTTGGTCATCATAATTGAATTTTTTCTAGAAAAAAAGGATGTCTTTCTTACACTGAAAATTATTAAATATAAGAATGAGCTCTTAACAGGGGTTGGAGATTTTGAACACAGTATTAGAAAGACATTCTTACTCTGATAGGTTGGTGCGGGCTTGTGGAAAGCATGCATGAATGGATGACTATGTTCCTTTCTGTCATCCCATTCTGTTAAGAATCTTACTAGCTGCTAAAGGAGTGCAGAGAAGAGTGGAAGAATGGAGTGAGAACGCAACTCAAGTGCCCCCAGCAGATTTTATTCTGTTTTCTTGTAATAACTCTGGTTGCTATGACTATGTTCTTTATTCTTGGAATTTTTAAGGAATTTTTTCAGTAATCCACATGATTTATAACTTTATATTCTATATTAATCTGTGCTCTCTTTCTGAGATAGAAAATTTTGAAGATGCCAAGAGCTATGGCTCCAAGGGCGAAGAAATGTGACCCTACGTTACTGTTGTTACATTAAATTTTATAAGCTAAATCTCTAGACCTGAAGAAAATAGAAGTGGAAAACTCAAGGTCATATGGTTAGGAAAGACAGACCTCTAGTCAAGATGGCGGAATGGGTAAATGCTGTGATCACCTCCTCCCATGACCACATCAAAATTACTAAAATAGAAGAACCTTTATTGAGAACCACCTGAAGACTAGCTGAACAGAAGTCCTATAACTAACTGAGGATATAAAGTAGAATCCAGTTCAAGACTGGTAGGAGAGACAGAAACGCTAAACAAGCAGGTCCCATACCCATGATGTGGCGATTAAGAATCAAGAAGGATCATCTTGGCCATGGAGGTCCCATCTGAGAAGTGAGGAGTCCCAGCCCCATACTGGCCTTCCCAGTCCAGGCCTCCAGTGCTGGGAAGAGAAGTCCCTATAACATCTGGCTGTGAAAAACAGCCATGAAATGAAGAGCTGCTAGGCTTGAGACCCTTCAGTGACCACCACAGTGTCCCAGGTGCTCTTAAAAGGCCCATACACAAACTTACCTACTTCCAAACTCACTCACTCTGGGTTCCAGTGAAGGAGTAGCAGCTCAAAAACTGCTAGGGACACATGGAAATGTATATTTACTAACTTCAGGGTAAGGGCCAGAGGGGCAGAGGTTAGGGCAGCTTTTTCTGGAGACAGAAGTGCTGGCAGGCACCATTGTTCTTTTGTTGAGCCCTCCCCCTACTCAGCCAGCAGGCACAGATTGACACCATATCTGAGTCTCCATTAATTTGGCTAACACTGTATATCTTCCCGCCCCTCCCCCCGGTGATTCCCTGAAACCCAGCCCCACTCAACTCTGATGCTGGTCCAAACCTCTTTCAGAGGCTTTTCCACACAAGTGGCCTGCCTCAGCTCACACTGTGGACTTTCCTAAAATCTCTCAAAGGTCACAAACCACAAACTGTAGCAGCTGGCCTTGACATGCCCTGTATCTCAAGATAAATGGCCCCAAGCCCAGCACAAGCAGGGACCAGTCTCAGCTTGTGTTGTAATTGCCATCAAATGGCCCCAAGCCTGGCACAAGTGGCGGCCAGTCTGGACCTGGAATGTAGCTTCAACTACGCAGCCATGAACCTGGAATAAGTAGTGGCTGGCCCCAGCTCACACTGTGGTGCTCATTGAAGGTTCTCAAGCCCAGCTCTAGTGGTAGCCAGACTTGGTTCACAGCGTAGCCTCTCCCAAGCACTTCTAAGTCCAGCACAAGTGGTAACCAAGCACAGATTACTTTGCAGCTTCTACCAAGCAACCCCAAGCTCAGCACAAGCAGTGGCTGCCCTTGGCCTGCACCAGAGTCCCTCCTAAGAGGGTCCAGAATCAACACACCTGGTGGCCAACTTCAGACCAGATCAGAGCTCTGCCCAGCTCCACAAACAACACACCCAAAGGATGGACTTGACTGGTACCAGAGCCCTGCTAAAACAACTCTGTTTTTTTTGTTGTTGTTGTTGGGGGAATCAGTCACACACAACAGGTGGTACACTGTAGTCACGGCCAACCCTCCCAGCCAGCCAGTCAGCCTTAGGGTGACCCTCCCCGCACTGAGATGCTAGCAGTAATCAAAGCTCAACTACAATAGGAGGGCACACAGAACCCACACAAGGGACATTCCTGGAGCAGCTGGCACAGGTGACCAAGGAAACTGCACAACTGGGCCCCCAAGATACCTTCTACATAAGACCACTCTCCCAAGCCCAAGAGACATAGCAGTCTTATCTAATACATAGAAACAGAGTCAGTCAAAATGAAGTGACAAAGAAACATATCCTAAACAAAAGAACAGTTTGGGAACGATACTCTTTTTTCCTGTATAAATTGGTTTAGTTTTTTTTTTTAAATCACAATGTTTATTAAATTAGTAATGACTATAGACTTCCACACAGTAATTTTTATTCTATGTATCTATTTTGGAAAAGAATTCACATGTTTACACAACAGGGTTTATTGAAACACTATCTGTCACTGTGACTAATTGATAGCAACTTAACAAAATGGCATAGTTAACTCATCTGTGGTATAGTCACACTATGAAATATTATACAGTAGTTATAAAGGAAGAAGTAGAGCTATATATTTAGACATAAACATATTTTAGATATCTTGCTAAATAAAAAGGCATGTTTCACAAAGTTACATAAAACGTAATTCCATTTGTGTAAATAACAACACAAAAGCAAACTATTTATAGAGATATAAGAATTAAAAAAACTTCCTAAGTTCCAGTTACTGTACTAATGGATTTATATATACCATCTCACTTAAAACTCACAATCGCTCCATTAGCTACTGTTAATATCCACATTACAGATGAGAAAACTGAAGCATAGAAATTAAATAACATGGCCAGGAATCACTATGTAAATATATGAAAATATATAGAAAAGTCCAAGAAGGGTATACAGAAAGTGGTCATAGAGTTATCTTCTGGAAAGGGTATGAGATTGGATAAGATTTGGTGGTTACCATATATTTTTACAAAAATAATATATATAATGTATATGTATATATAATATATATTATATGTGACTATATATTATATATATATGTCTTAGTTCTGACTGCTATAACAAAATAGCATCGACTGGGTGACTTAAACAAAAATTTTATTTCTCACAGCTCTGGAGTCTGGGAAGTCCAAGATAAAGCTATTACAGTTTTGGTGTCTGGTGAGAGCTTTTTTCCTGGCTTTTAGACAGCCACCTTCCTGCTGTGTACTCACATGCCTTACTTGGTGGGTGAGTATGGACTGAAAGAAGAGGCTGGTCTCTTCCTCTTCTTATAAGGGTGTTAATTCCATCATGGGAACTTCACCTTCATGACCTCATGACCTAACTACCTCCCAAAGGCCCTACCTCCAAGTATCATCATATCGGGGATTAGGGCTTCAACATATGAATTTTGGAGGTATACAAACATTTATTCATAGCAATGTATGTGCGCATGTATACTCTTATATACACAGATAACTTTTAAAGTAAGAAAAAATAACAATAGAAAGAAAAAAGTAAAAAGAAAAGTAATTATTCTTTC
The DNA here is from genome assembly GCF_000325575.1 of Pteropus alecto. Classification (NCBI taxonomy): domain Eukaryota; kingdom Metazoa; phylum Chordata; class Mammalia; order Chiroptera; family Pteropodidae; genus Pteropus; species Pteropus alecto. The sequence goes on along the minus strand of NW_006494608.1, from coordinate 3,842,824 downwards.
TTCTTTTTAAGCTTTAACTGAGCAAGTGATAAATTTCCCATTGACTTGAAATCTGCCCTTTGATCCATATCTATATAATGCTTTCCTGACTTTGCTGGAGTCTCTTAGCCACATATTTGTAACTCTTGCTTCCTCAGGCAAGGTCAGCCTTAGTGAAGGTGAGAAGTTAAGGATTAGCTAACTGTCACATGATAATGCAAACATCACTTGAGACTCAGATCCTTAGGAGGTAGTTCAAAGACCAGGGAATAATCTTATTGAGATGGTGTTTCCAGGTCCCACCTTGCAGAGTCACTGAGACTCCCTGCAAGTCTCTGTTGTTTCCCTGGCAGGGTTATAATAAGCTTGCAAGTCTTGTTAATGATATAATTCTCTCTGACACCAGTGTTGACATTATAAATTTTTTTGATGTGTGCATGCAGGCTCTTCAAAGGAAACTGTAGCAATTTCTACTGTAATAGCACTACTCTGAAGCATACTGTGTCAAATTCCCTCCAGGACAGCCAGAGGATATTTTAGTGAAACTAACTCAAGTCCCTCCTTTATGCTTACCTCTAATAGATCCAAAGACAGTGTCCAGGAACCCTGGGGTTTTTCTGCCTTGAGGTGTGTTCTCTCTCTACTTGGATACTCTACTCCAAAGTTAGGAAAAGACTTCTTTTTATTCAGGAATATACATTTTAGTGTCCAAGAACCTTAATTTTTTCCCATTAATTCTACAAGAATGTCTATCAGGGCCATTTATAGAAATTTACTCACAGTACTGTACTGTACATGGAATTCCATGTTTTCTGAGTTGGACATGCAGAGTAGGATTGCTGCTCTTCTTTGTCTCTAGGTACTTATAAAACACTTTTGTAAAGATAAAGTTGGGAAAATAGGAAAGTATCTGGATGTGTGTGCTCCTTAATCTCTTAAAAGGTTAAATAATTTGGAATTCATTTGTTTATTATATTTTAGTATTCACTGATATAAAATATGAAAACATATTAATATAGGTATTCCATTAACAAAACAACACTTTGCCCTCCTCCCTTATTATACTCTCAGACTTTGGGTATTTTTTTTTGATGTGAATGTATGTATACATTCCACTCTAAAATTAAAGTTCTGGTTGGAGCTTTTTCCTCCAACTCCGTAAGTGCTAGAAGGGTGATGGAGTACTTTGTGGAAGGTTTTTTCTGGATGTAACATAGACATGTACATTTATTCTGATTTGTATATTCTTTCTTAAGGTAAATAAATCTAAAATAAGATAAAAATTCTACATATACTTACTAGGTTAGCCATACTAGAACAAATGGAAACCAAGTGTTGGTGAGAATGTGGAGAAATTGAATTTCTCATACATTGCTGATGTCTTTAATTTTCCTTCAATCTTTCTTGAAAAATAGACATTCTAAATACATAATTCTAGCTGGACCCTCCTCTCTACCCACCAACACTTTGAAGACATTATTCCACTGTGGGCTTCTGGCTTCCATTATTACCAATGAGAAGTCTACTGAAAGTTTAATTATGTTTCCTTAGTAGATGAAGCATCTTTTCTTTCTAGCTGCTGCTGCTGTTATTATTGTTATTATTATTTACCAGCCTTTGATGTTTTGTAGTTTCACTGTAAAATATCTAGTGTTTATTATTTTTGTTTTTACTATTTGGAATTCATTGTGCTTTTTCTCAGTGTGAATTTTATTTTTTCATCCTCTCTGGAACATTTCTCACTCAGTGTCTTTTCTATATAACCTTTTCTCCATTCTCTCTATTCTAGGCTTCTAGGCTCTAATATAATATTTGTTTGACCTTCTCATTCTGTTCTCCAAACCTCTTAATGTTTTCCTTCTCTTTGTCTCTGTGTGCTATAGTTTGAATGGTTACTTCACATTTGTTTTCCAGTTCAACAATTCCTTTTAGTTTTTTGAAGCATGTTGTGCAACTTATGTATTCTGTCTTATAATCCCAATATCTAAACTCTATAAGCATTTAAATTTCTTGATATTGTATACAATTTCTGTTAAGTTTCACATCTGACTTTTTCTTTTCACTGGTGTGTTTGTGGAAAACTTGAGGCCTAAATTGAGGATTATTATTTCCAGAGAAATTTTGCACTTAATTCAGCTGGGACACTTCTACTCTGGGTCGACTCTTACCTCCTTGTGGTTTTTAGGCTTTATAGATTGCTTCAGAGTCAAAGGATAATTTCCAGTTCAGGGTGACTTGTCCCTTCTTGGTTATTTTTCTCCTTTTAGAGGTATCTTTATAATCTGTCAGCCCCTAAATGCCATTTTTTTTTAAAATGTAGAATTTGTAACAAGAGAGTCACCTAGAGTTTCTGTCCTCTTTATTGCTGGTGATGGAAATTTCTGCTTTATTTCAGTTTACTTTACATTATATCAAATTTATTTAGTGAAGTGAAGGATGAGGCACTAAATCATAGGAAAAATTAGATGCTTTAACACATCTCCATAAACCAAAATCATTTTAATAACATGAAGAAAAAAATTGTTTATATTTTGGGATTGGCATTCAACTAATTTCTCTATGACCATTCCTTTGATTTGGTCACAGACCTGAGTCTGGAATTATTTTCTAAAGGAGGATCTAAAGTGTATGCTTTGGGATATGTCTCCACTGGGTTATTAATACCCCATCTTATTTATTTGTTTTAAACTCTAAATAAGATATGAAATAAACCTCACCAATGACTTTACTTTTTTGATTAATGAACAATTATAATGTTGCAAACTCTCTGAGAAATAACTAGAGAACTGAAAAATCTACTAGCCTATTTTTTGCTGTTCTTTCTTCTGTTACCATGACAGTATCATTCTTGAGCACAAATGTCCCTTTCCAAAATGATGCGATTTCTTGCTACTATTCAGATGCCATTGTTGGTTTTGTAGTAAATGCTCAGTGTACAGTGAGAGTGAGAAAGGGAGAAGAGGTCCCAGATCTTAGTGGTGCAGTTCCTCAAACATGGTGTTACTAGAGAATAGTGTCTAAATGGACCACAATGGTTCTTGAAGAGAGGAACACTCCACCACATGAAAATTGGACTCCAAAAGAAAATATTTGTCAAAGGAGAATGGGAGTTCTAACTTCCTGACAGAGAAGAGTGTGGAGCTTTTACCTAAGCAGATCTTCTGGAAGTAGGTCAGTGTTCTGGGGGAAGTGGCTGTGTGAATCTAAGGTGCAGCAAGTTGGATGCCCAGGACTGTTCTCTCATAACATCTTTTATAATTAGGAGGTCTAATGGCTACATCATTTTATTTATAATTCTATGTGGAGATTTATGACTTGTCAACATCAGTCTTCATTGCCCATCTTTCTCAATTCAGCTTGGTTTTCCCCATGAGAATAAGGTGCTTACATAAATATGATGTTCACATCTGAGTTAAGTACTTTCATCCTAAACAAAGATTTCAATTTTTGCTCTTCAACGACCACAGTCAACGGCAGAAAATTCCTGATTTTATTTTAAAATCTTGTTAATGTTTCTCTCATTGTTTTAAAAATATTCTTAAGGAAGCAAATTTTAGTATGATAATTGTCCATTCACATGATTATTTATATTTCTTTTACTTATATCTCTTCTAATATCACAACTAAACTTGTTTTCCTTTCCGGTCCTTTCCCTCCCTTCATACTTCTTTATTGCCCTTATTCTCATTGCCAATGTTTTATTATTCTTTTCACCAATGATCTCCAATAAAAGGAGACTTTTATAGTTTTCTCTAAATAACTGCTCATAGCTGCCTAGAGACCTTCTTCATGTTCTCTACGCTTCACTTTTTCATTACTTCAGCAGTTCTGTAAACTCTCAGAAGAACTCTTGAGAGCATCTCTTTTTAAGGTCATTATTTACTAATTGATGTCTATATTCTCTATTATGTAAAGAATAAATTTTATGGTCATACTTGTAAGTTGTAAGTGCCTGATCATCTTGGCAATAAGAAAATAGAGCTTCTCATTATCCTTTAAGCTTCACATTTCTTCTTACAAAAGAAGAAATCTTGAATGAATGCACCATTTTTCTGACTTTACTATATTTATCATTTGACTATTTATTTAAAAACATTTATTGAGTGCTGATTATGTGTCAGTTATTATTGTAGTTACTTGTGATAAAAAATGGAGATGATACTACCCCTATCTGCTGAGAGCTCTTGTCTAGTGGGTGCTATAAACACATAAACAAATGTAATATTGTGAGAATTACTAATAGAGTTAGAAGAATGTTCTTTGACTCCAAAGTTACCTTCTGTTGGGAGACTGGAGATGAGGGAGGAACACAAGAAGGAGAAGAGAGTCATATATTTATCCCACAAGATGTTTTAGCAGGGTTTTGAGAGGTTCTCTGGACAGGGCACACAGGTAGCAGAAGGACAAAGGAGGAAAAAAATTAGTAAAAAAAATTTTTTTAAGACTGACAAATCTAGACTGTGGCAAATTCATGATTGACAGTTATGGACTGTGAAGGACAAGTGAGCATACAAACACAGCCTGTGGATGGAATAGGGGTAGAGTTGCTCCTGAAAGAACCTAGAAAAACAAATGAGACTCAATTCTGTCTTTCAGTAGCATCTTGTAGAAGCAGACATAAAAATAAAATCTAAAGGAACCTAGTGATTTCAATAAAAGAGACAGAGATTTGAGCATGGTACATGAAAGCCTTACGAGGAATACCCAACCCAGTAACAGTTGGAGGAAGGCGGGGATAGGGTGGAGGCCAGGAAAATGCATAAAGGAATGATGTCTTCTCTGAATCTCTGTTGGTAAGTAGTAATTAACCAGATGAAAGGGTGTGTGGAAGGCATATAACAGAGAGAGAAAACAGTGGGGGTTGGGAAGGTAGAGGAGCAAGACACTCTAGTGAGTGTCAGGGCTTTGTACTTCAGTGTCTTGAAGTCTAAAGTGTTAAAAGAAGAAGGGTGAGAAATGAGGTGAAGCAGGAGCAGTAGGGAGTCTGGAGTGGTGGGTAGGTTAAGAAACTTGGGCAATACCTGCAGATGGTGGTATAAAGCCACTGTATGAATTTAATCAAGGGACCAACATGCCATCACAGCAGTTGTTTGTAGGACAGACTGGAGAACAGCCTGGAGAAGGCAAATAGCTCTCACAGTAGGTCAAGTGAGAAATGTTGAAGGTCTAACTCAGATCAAGATAACAGGGCTGGAGAAGAGAGCAGAGCCAAAATATATATCAAGGTGGAAGAGCTCATTGTCAGCTGAGACTTTGGTGCTATTGCCCAAGGTGGGGGATAAAAAATAAGGAAATATGGGAGATAGGGAAATAGGATCAATATATGTTCAGACATACTAAATTTGAGGTCCCTGTGGACATCAAGAGAGATATCTAGGCTGGAAGCAGAGATCTGAGAGATGGTGATGATGATGGAGAAGAGGTGGTAAACCTTTTCTGAGCACCTCCTCTGTGCCAGGCACAGTACTGTTTCATATTCATTGGGTGTTTTATTCTTCTTCAGAGCCCCATCACTGTAGCATACCAAGTGATTCATCTGTTCATTATCTGTCTCACACTATAATTGAAGTACCACAAGGATGAGGATTTTTAATTTTTTAGTTTATCACTATACATCCAGTGCATAGCACATAGCTACTCAAAAAACCTTGGTGAATGAATGAGAGAATCTTCACAATAACTGTAACAGGTAGGGAGGATTCCCCCTGCCAGCCCCACTGCCATTTTATAAATGTGAAAACAGGCTTGAGGGATTATATATATTGTCCCAGGACACAAATCTAACTGGTAGAAGTTCTGGAATTCTAATCTGAATGTCCATGATTCCAGAAGCTAGGCAGGCTCTTTGCCACTCTCCATACCACTATTAGCATAAACGTCTATTGAAGAAACAGGAAGGTATTGATCCCACTTCCCAGGAAGAATGTGTATAGTGAAAAAAGGAAGAGGAAATCCTGGGTTACTCCAATCATTGTGAAAAGAAGAAGAATCTTCAAAGGAGACTGAAAGCAGTACCAGAGAAGAGGAAACCCTGAAAGAAACTGTTATAGAAAACAAAGAAGAGCCTGCCCAAGTAAGGCAGCGGTCAGCAGTGCCAAACTCAACTAGCGAGTCAGGTAGGGAGTGCTCTGGAAAGTGCTCGTAAGTTGGGTATCTCCATGGCTGCACTCTGGCCTTGGGGAATGAGGTAAGTTTTCTCTGTAGCAATAGAGACCATGATGAGTGCCTTGTTAATGGGAGGTGGGTGACAGAAGACAGTACAAGATCAGGACTAAAATGAAGGTAGTGGAGGCTTGGAGTAGACAATAGCTGTCATTAGTTTTCGTGAGAAGAAGAAAACAAAACAGTGACTAGTAAGAAAGGGGCGAGAAAAGATTTCTTTATTAAGGTGGGAGAGAATTCAGCCTTTGGCTTGTACTTGATACAAAATAAGAATATGTATGTGTGAGTATGGTATATAGTGTGTGTGGTACATATATAGGGATGTGTGTATATAAGGGAAACCAGCTGGAGCAGGAGCAGTAGGTAGTCTGTATATGAAGGGATGTATGGGTGCATGTGTGTGTGGTATATATATTTTTATATGTGTGGTTCACATGTAGGGGTGTGTGTGTATAAGGGTATGTATATATGGAGAGGTGTATATGGAGGGCATGTATGTGTGTGTGGTACATATGTGGGGTGTATATGGATGTGTGTATGTGGTATATTATATGAGGGTACAGTGTATATGTGGAAAGATGTGTAATAAAAGTATATATGGGTGTGTAGGGTGTATGTGTGTGTATGTATGTATGTGTATATGTGGGGGCACAGTATATATGTGAGGGAATATGTATATGGAAGGGTATATGGGTCTGTATGTGTATATGTGGGGTGTGTGTTTATATGGGGGGTGTTATAAGGAGGAGTTTTTGGCTATGTGAGATATATATATATGTGTAAGTGAAGATGTGAGTATTTATTGAGTAAATGAATAAGTGAAATCTAATAATGTCCATAAACCTTGCTTTGTAAGTTGTAGAAGATAAACCAAGTATAAATGTATATGTGGGGGCACAGTATATATGTGAGGGAATATGTATATGGAAGGGTATATGGGTCTGTATGTGTATATGTGGGGTGTGTGTTTATATGGGGGGTGTTATAAGGAGGAGTTTTTGGCTATGTGAGATATATATATATATGTGTAAGTGAAGATGTGAGTATTTATTGAGTCAATGAATAAGTGAAATCTAATAATGTCCATAAACCTTGCTTTGTAAGTTGTAGAAGATAAACCAAGTATAAAGTATTACTACTCTATGCTTAGGTTAATCTAGAATCGGGTGAAGTGAAACTCCAAAAATCTTGGGAAGATTGTGCCTTCAAAATCCCCATCTTATGCTGTACTACCAAAGGTACTCACCATCACTACTTCTTTCTCAGAGAATTGAGCATCCCGCACTATGCCACTGCCGATAGGGAGTTTATAGGAAAAAAATTGCCACCTCCTCTTACAGAGGGTAAGGACATTGTGCATCACGTAACTGCAAGTTCTTGTGTAAGCTGCATGTGCCAGGAGGAGACCTGAGAAGACTCAGCAGAGCAGGCCCTTGCCTTTCCGTAAGATTAACTCCTCCTGGAACGCCAACCAGTCCTCCTACTCAGGCAAAAAGAGAAAACAGTGATTGTTCACCATGTTATTCCAAGGACAGGCCTGCCTGTGGACAGCTCTGGCCACATAATTTGCAGACCCAGTGCAAAATAAAAATGGGGGAGGAGAGGTCCCTGTTCAACAATGATTAGGAATCCAAGACAGTGACAGCAGAGCATTAAGCAAGAGCAGGTCCTTTCAAGTTCAGGTGCTTGTATGGGAGCCAGAGGAAAGCCTTGTGCTGACCAGGCTACCCAAGATCTGAATAAGAGCTTCAGTTATTATCTTATGTGATATCTTTGCCAACCTGGCCATTATCGAATTTCTTTTAAAAATAAAATGATTTCCTGAGATCGGCACATATTTATGTATTTTTCTCTTCTCTCTCTGCAAGGTCCTCTTTTCTCTCCTTTGTGGGCAACTACTCTTCCTGCTCTTAACTGGATCTTCTCTTTTCTTGCAACACTATCTGGGTTGCAAGAAAAGAATTCATGAATTTTCAATCCTGGAACCCAAGTCAGGAAACTTCCCTGATTGATATATTTGGTGAGTTACTGAAAATGGTTATTATTTATATGTGATATTATATTCTCCCGCAGATGTTCATTCAATTTGCAAAGACTTTGGCTGCAGAGCATCCCAAATACTTTAAAGAATACAGATCTATAATCACTTATCCACAATTCTAGATTCTGGGGTGAAGTGAAACTCTAAAAATCTGTTAATTTTGGTAAATTATTTGAACTGATGTGAGATTATTTAATAGCGTTTGTCTCACTTAGTGTAAATATTACATGTTTCACTGTAGAAAACTTAATGGGCTTGAGTGCTTCCTCTAGCTCCCAATGGGGTTGCTACACAACATATAGGACATGCTCACATTACGTTTCTGAAAACAAAAAATTCTGAAGTCTGGCATGCATAGGTTGAAGTTTAAGAATTGTAATCCAATATTAATATTCACTTTGGGAACCAATCTGCACTAGTCAATGTATAATCTATTATTTGATTTATATGTAAACTCTCTGGGAATGTAATTAAATGGATATATAAGCTATCCCTTTAATATTCAAATAAAGGTAAAAAAAACATGGCTATGCACTTCTCAGGTATTTCCATTTCTTTGAAGATATTTGATGACTGCATGGAACTTTAATATTTAAGTCTTAAATCTTCAGTAACCAGTTCCTCATGAATTTATTAGTTCTATGGAGTTAGTAATCCTATATTTGAATACCATAATAAAGAGGTTACTGTTTTACAACACAAGACATTACTGCAATCAACAAACATTTCTAACCTCTTTGGAGACAGATAAACAAACAAAAACACACCCCTCAAACACGTTTAATCTATAGGTAGAATTATTCAGGGACCAATGATCATATTTTATTTTCTATGTGTAATGTTCCTGATTTATAGTTTTGTAGTTAGTGAATGAAAACTAACTATAGCTATAAAATGGGCAAAAATATAAATTTCTACTAAGTGAGGTTGATTTGAGCTGTTACTCTTCTTTGTCAGCTAAGCAAACTGAGGCACAGAAATAAATAAAATATTATTCTTCAACCTTTAAGTTTACTGTTGGTTCAGAGAGTAACTCAGTTTTTCTTCTTCTTCCTCCTCCTTCTCCTTCTCTTCTTCCTCTTTCTTCTGCAGTTCAATGCTATAAGTTTATTAATTTTTACTTAGAGTTTCTATCATCTTCACTGGCACTAAGTATTTTTCAGTTCCAATGTGAAACATATACAATGCCTTTAGGATCAATGATTATCTTCTTGAAGACAGAATTAAAGACTGTGAGAACTATATGAGGCACAGGATAGATTTTACTGGCAAATCTAAGAAACTTACCACTTGGGAGAACTATTGAAGTTTAATACAATTAATTCTGAGAAAGATCTAGTGGTCATAATTATAAACACTACTAAAAATGAGTAAGATTTAGAAACATTGCTGCAAGTACGTATAGGCAAACTTCAATTTATAAAGTGATTGTTCACGAAGCATCAGGAGGCTAATGCTGGGCAGGTTGGAGAATGGCACAAATTTTGACTGAAATTCATGAAGGACTTCAAAATATAATTTGATGTTCCTTATAATTTGGTGAGGTGAGTTAGAGTTGAATATCATCCTCTAGGAGCCATATGCCTAGAGACTTTTATAGTATACTTATTGCAGAAATAAAGTCAGTAGCAAAGCCAGAATTAAAACTTAGGCCATCTGAGGATTTCAGATCTGCTCTTATCTATTTAGCCATAAAGGGGTGAATTGAGTCACCAGTGCAAACTCTGAGGGAGGGGCCCTAAAATAATTTCTTCTGACTATGCTACATTTTATCTTGCACATTGTGGGTGACAGAGCCTGTCCTCAATTATCTTATGCTTAACCATGAGCCCTTGTGTAGGAGAAGTGAGAAAAGTGAAGTCTGTGGTGTGATTTTGATTGTCATGTAGGATGAGGACGTGAGCAGCTCCCTCCTGGTGGCCCAGAGATTTGAGTGAGCAGGGCTTTCAGGATGGATCCCAGTACAGCACTCTTTTCTCTGCTTGACAGCTGAGAGTGTACTTCTTACTTCCTTGGCTGCGAGCACACGTTTTTAATAAGATATCAGTTGAATAGCAGAATATTGGATTTAACTTTTAATAGCATTCTGTTTCCCGTAAGCTCTACCTCCTCATTGTTAAAGAAAATATGACCATATTTGGGGTCACAAGGTAGCTTTCTTTCATGGGCAATCTCTGAATTTTACATAAAAATTATTCACTAGCTTGTGGTGCAAAATCAGGTCTCATTTCTCCTCATATCCAAATCATATTGACTCCAAGCTTTTGTCCTATTGAAGCTCTTCCTCTGGAGGTACCTAAAAAATGCTTTCTCACTGGAAGGGGATCAGTAGTAATTAATAGCTCTTTGCAGAGGAGGAAAAGGGAAAGTTTGGCCATTTCCTCTGAAGTAGACCCTTTCTCCAGTGTGGTTGCCACTGCATGGGTGTTGCAATTATGACAGGAAGCCAAGCATTCTAGGGCAAGACTTTATCTGCTTGAGAAGCCCCAAGGCAAGTTACTGAAGGCTACCACCTCTGGATCCAGGATATAGAGGAAAGTGCTTCTGCTCTCAGGCATAGACTCATTCATGGTTACTTCACACCAAACCAAACACAAATTCCAAGATAAAATGATTTCCCCAGAGCACACCATAGCGCCTGGATTCTGATCTAGGAGGGGTCACAGAACCTGCTTTGCCAGAAGAAGCTTTCCCCATCACCACAGGCTCTGATTTGGAGCTTGGATCCGACTCTTCTGAAAGTCTTTTTTCTTATCTGTTGGCCTCTTTCGGGGCAGCCCTAGGCCATCAGACATTCTCTAATAACTCAGAACCTCCAGGCTTCTATTCCTTTTCTTCTCAATGGCTATTTGGCCCTTAATATGATCTACTGATGCAATGCGATGAGAAGGAGAGGAGCAATGCCCAGCTTTATCCATCTATGGAAGCAATGCCTCACAACTTGCCATGCCAACAACAAAATCATTATGTGCTTGTCTCATGTGACATTTTTAAAATGACTACCTAACTACTTTTTCCCTTCAAAAATGGGAATTCTGTTATGCTGCTAAAACTAGAAATAACAAGTGCTGTTTAATGTCAGTTTTCTTTAAAAAAGTAAAAATTAAACAAATTAAACAAACAAAAATACAGATTCACTCCCACTAAACAGTACTGTTATGAGCTTATGGTCATCTCAGTGGAAACATTGTTGAAGAAGGATTTCTGATAAAAGTGATATACGGTGTGTGAGAAAGTGACCACCAGCAGATGTTCTGACTATGTTTGAGACCCAGAGAAAGTCTATGGAATCTAATATAGCCATGAAGCCTGAATGTTGAATGAAGATGCTTCAATGCAGGGCAAAGAGAGGAACATGTGGGAGGCCTGCCAGGACCCAAGTGGACTGGTACTGAGAACATTCCATACTTTCTGTTGACAAACTTAATATGAACACTTTGCACCCCATTCCAGTTCAGGTAGGATGGATTCACATCTTACATAAGGCTAGATCCTAAGATCAGCACATCATTTCTAATGAAATTATCTTGAAAAATTCTACAATCCACCCATAGGTTCAAAATGTATTGTTTTGTGAGTATTACCCCAGAAGAACCTAAGATACACAACTATTTCCCCTGTTCTTGAGCATGTATTTTAAGTGGAGTGAAAGTGGAATCACACACAATATTGTAATGTTCTTGTTTCCTTCAACCTCATGTAATTCTAATCATATAAGTTAAATGTGCATATCATGTGACTATGTTATAAGTGGAAAAGGAAGACATGTGCATGTGAGGTCTTGAAAAAATATTACACAGGGAAAGGCAACATTGACCAGGAAGTACAAAGGACAAACAAACTTCTAAAAGCATACATACTTTGGTATTGAAGCAGAAGAATTTTTTTTCCTACTAATATTCTCAATAATTGCTAGTCTGAGATAAAGCCAAGGGAGCTAAAGAAGAGATTGACAAAATTCTTGAATTATCTTTTAAGTCTGGCTTCCAGGTCACCACACCAGTTCTATTATACTGGTCATTCCTTCTCAGTCTTCTTTGCTTCTTCCTCCTTACCTTCCCAATCTTGAAATGTTGGGACCTCACAGAGCTCAGTCTTTGGCCCTCTTCACTCCTAAATACAGACTTACTTGGTGACATCTCCATTCCTTCCCATGTACCATGTACACCCTGATGGTTCTGCACATATAACTACTTCTCAGAGCTCCTCCAGGAGCTTTGGACCCGCAGATCCAATTAACCTACAAATCTTTTCACTCTGATAAAATAGGCCATCTCAAGCAAATGTGTCTAAAACTGAATTTTGATTCCTTACTTCTATCATATTTACTCTTTTTTTAGTATATCTTATATCTGTCAGTGGCACCTCTATTCACCCAATTGCTCAGGTTAAAAATATTAAGTCATTCTTTACTCTCTCTTTCTCTCCCACACCTTGCCTAACTCATAAGCAAATCCTGTTGTCTGGATATTCAAACTTTATGCACCATTTGGGGCCTTTTCATCATCTCTCTAGATACCACCCTGATCCAGGCAATTGGCATCTCTTGCCTGGACCACCACAATCTTCACCTAACTGGTCTTCCTTTTTCTACTCTTGCCTCCCACGGACCATTCTCACAGTGGTCAGAAATGCCTTTTAAAGATATAAAGCAGATTATGTATTTCCTTTGTTCAAAAGTTTCTGATAGTTTCCTCTTGCAGTTAGAATAAAGTCTCAATTCTCTGTCTTTCAGAACCCTCCATTATCTGGCTGCTGCCTAACATTTCAACCATGTCTCATGCCTTTGGACCCTTCCTTGACATATCTCAATTCACTCTGGCCTTTAACAGTTCCTAGAACACATCAAACTCTTTCCTTTATCAGAACATTTGTATGTATTTTATTATTTATTTTATTTGCTAATCTTTTAAGCCTGGAATCATCTTCTGCAGTTTCAGCATAGCTGGTTCATGAAGCTATGTGTAGAGCAAAGCAGGGAGAGTATATTCAAATGAGATAACCAGGTCTTTCTTCACACTTTAGATTCTTAGTGCCGTGGATCAAAACTGTGCTGGGAAAAAGAGACTTATAATTTAATTTAAATCAATTTATGACTGAATCTTTAATCTGAATACATTTTAATAATAAAAATATTATGGATCTGCCCAAGACGTTGTTATAAGATACAGATGGGAAATTTACTACAGCATGGTTTAAGGCAAAGTTTGGAGGAAAATTAACACAAATAGAATAAAAAGCATTTTATATTTATAGTGCTTTAAGTTGTCATTTCTCAACAAACCATTTCCTGTGGTTTAGGAAACACCACTGATGCACACATACCAGGACCAACTATCTTGCAAAACATCTATGTTGGCTCTAATAATATTCCAGTCAATTCTTTTAAGTTTTTTAAGTAATGTTTCTGGGGCAATTGCAAGAATATCATACCCTGATTGAGTAGTAAAATTTGTCAAAATACAAGCAGTCAGAAAATAGCACTCTTGCATGCCTTTACCAAAACAAAACAAAGCAAAATAAAGATGTACTTAAATTGATGAAAGTAGAAACTTAAAATTATAGTAACAATTTATGAATAGAAAAGTCATACTTAAAAGAATGCAAGGTAAACATTAAAACCAATAAAGAATACAGTGATGTATAATACTTATAAACCTGGATTAGAAACAAATGCATAAATTAAAACCATTCTTTAAAATATGATGGTATATTATGAAATTAATCATATAATAACTAAATGAATGTATTATCCCAGGTCGATCAACAGCAATTAAGAAGTAGAACAAAGGAAGATTAGGTGAAATTAAATTCATCAAATTCCTTACTACGAATATTGTCAGAGTCAAAAGTTACTGAGAATTAGAGATGTATAGCTTTAAGTAAGTAGCTTTGTATGCCAAAAGATAACCATGTCAAACAGAAAAAGTTATAACTTGAAAATCACTATAGAATAGAAAAGAAATACCTTAATATCAATATAATTGTCAAGCATTTTCGTGATTTGAAAAAAAATTACTTTCATCTTGCAAAAGTTTTTGCAGATGTAGAGAAAAATCTAGAAAAAAATGCAAAAATGTTGTAGTCATTAATACAATGCCTTTTAAAAAAATTAACTTTTAACATAGCTTGGGTAGGTAAAATGTATAATATTCATAAGGATAAATATGTGTGTATTTATTTAATTTTAATTAAAAATAAAGGTATGTCATCTTTTTATATGTTCATAAAACAAAAAACATGAAATACATACTAGAATTCAAAATTTCAATAATTTGCAAATAGGAGATGCCACAAAATAGATCAAAATTTCACAAAGTTATAAAAAAAATGTATCTTTTTGTACCTTTTAGTTTTGTGTGTATGTACACGCACGTGTACATGAACATTTGGTTAACATTTAATGCACAGAATTTAAAATGCCCAAATATCAGTTTTTCCTTCTTCCTTAGTAACAGAACCTTCAATTTTCGTTAGATATTTGGCCAACCATAAAACCATATTTTCTACCATTCTGTGGCTAGGTCTAGACATGTGATGGCATTCAAGCCATTCAAGTTGTGTGCACAACTTCTAGTAAATGTCCTTCAAGGAAAGGGAAGCATCTTTTCGTATCACTTACTCCTTTCTACTGGCTGGGCAGTAGATTGGAGTGCAAACAGTTGTCTTGGGTTCTGGAGCATCAGCTAAGAATGGCTGAGCAACAACATAGAGAATCCTGGGAACCTGATATTACAGAAACCTTTGGTGACCTTTGAGAGAGCAGTTCCTGATTAGTAATAGAAAAATGAAACCAAAGTGGGTTATATGGAGGAGTGAGTGGTTGACGGAAAGTAGAAGCAAGAAGTACAGGCTACTCTTTCTAGAAGCTTCACAGCAAAGCCAAGGAAACACAAGGCAGTAGTTTGTGGGACCGTCAAGGTTGGGAGAGGGTCATGCTTTTTCTGGGGTTGAAAGCAAAACAATGGATAATCCAAAATGTTTAAAGTTTGAGTCCAAGAGGGAAGTACTTGTTGAGAGAGAGAAAAATTGAACAGATCATTGGAACAGAAAAAGAAATGTTGAGGGGGAGTAGAATCCAGTGCAAATGGAGAAGAGGCTCATCTTCTGTGGCAGAAGGAAGAATGGGAACAGGTAAAGACAGATTGGGAAATGCAGGACAAGGAATTTAAGATCTTATAAGCCTCCACTTTTCTTCTGAAAATGAAGAAACAAATCATGTCTTAAGAATGAGAGAAGTAGTCGAAATTTGAATAATCCTCAAGGAATTAGAAAAATAAGCAAACTGCAGATACAAAAGAACATTGTTGAACATGCTGAGGTGTCACTTTAGACTGGCTAAAAGTATATAATCAGTTGATGAGCAAAGCAAGATAATTTTCTTCAGCAGTGCTTCACAGCTTAGGAATTACAGTCGGTTAAAATGAATCATCAGGCCATTGTAGAATAGGCTACTTGCAAGGATTGTACAGAAGGCCATCAAAGGGTTGGTGGAAATGAGTGTGTTGATGACAGTATGGTTGAAATAGTAAACCATGAAGTCCAGACAAGCTGAGAAATCAATCAAAATAAGGAAGGATGGATAACCTGATTAAATAGAGACAGGGAAGAAGTTCAGGCCTGGCTGTGTTGACAGTAAGGAGTGTAAGCGTGAAGGCGATAGGGTGCAGATGAAAAGAATAACTTGGTGCTTCACATAGGGTGTACAGGTCAGAGACCAAGGGGTGACTGCAGAGGAAGCTAAAGAGAAAAAGTGGGAGGTAAGAACAGAGGAGATCAAAGGCCCATGAAACTGAGATACAAAATGCAGCATCCAAGTGAAAGTTGAAATCACACATGGTTTTGGAAGAAATAGATTTAAAGGAAATTGATCCAGGGGCCAACTTTGATGCAGCGGTCATGGCTGCAAACCAAAAACAAACAGCATGGAGACATGCATCTCTAGAAATAAAAGAGCAAGCCAATCGGCTAAAAAACCTGCAAGATATGCACTATTAGCTCCATTAAATAAGTAATTTTTAGAAATAAGTTTTGACCACTATTAGGTCATTATGAATATGTTGAGTTTGTGCAGTTATTATTATTTACCCAATAATAACATTTTAGTAGGAAGAAACCATGCAAACCTCTGTGCCATTGAGTTTTTACTTTTTTATTGCTCCAGTAGAGGGCACTCAAAGCTCAAATAAATGCATACATTCATTTTTACAATAATTATTGTTTTATATAATTAAAGCTCATATTTAATGAAAAAGAGAATTTTTATTTAATAAGACAATGACTAGTCATGCATGCAAATTCCACTAAAATGAACTGAGATCTTATAAGTGACTAAATGATGACATGTTTCTTTCATTTTCAGTCAGCACACTCTAAAAGTAGAAAAGAAATTCTCTTGTTTGAGAAACAAGATGAATCTTATAAATGCACATTTGCAATGGACACCTGTTCCTCATGTTTTATTTCCATTCCCATCTGAGTTCTTCAAGAGGGGTTTTAAATAATCTGGAAATAATTCTGTGGGCTACTGGACAAATATCCTCCAGTAAAAAATCTGAGAAAGAGTTAAGAAGATGGAAGTAACTTTAAAACTAGAGGAGCCTCTCATTGGCAGATCTGAGTACAATCACTAAGAGTGAAAGAAGATCTTGTGTTTTAGAATGCTGTGAAAATGCAGGTATTGTTAGTACTTGAGGGAAGACTAATTTCCAAGCACAAGATTAACTTTGTGTGACTTTGGTTGCCAATTTGGCAGAATTACAATGAAAGATGTGAACAGTGGTAACTAGCTGCTAGCATTTCATCAAAGATTCTCCTAGAGGAGTTAGACCCTGGGGTCAAATGATTCTACAGCTATCATCTTTGCCACAAAGGGGCTGCCATGATCCAAAAAACAGCAGCTTTTCCCAACATAGTGGAGTTTTTCGTTTGGCTTGACATCTCCTGTTGGAGCAAGGGCTATTTACAGGAAGTAAATGGGAATCACTCCCAGCATCCTATAATAATGGGGATCTATCAATATGAATTAGATTCTTGGGTAGAATGAAAGCTGCTAAAGGGAAGAGAGGATTCTCTCCAAAAAAGTCTTTTTGGCAGAGATGGTGAATCTGGCATTATAAAGAATACGTTATAACTTTATGACTTATTTATAACAGATTTTTTAAGCACTTGTTGCCAGGCTCTGAAACTTTACCATTTAAACAACTTCTTTTTTTCCTTCTAGCATTCAGAAGAAACTCAGTACCTTCTTCTCTGGCATACCTTAGTGCTGTGCTTCTTCGGTCATGTTATAGATGTGTTAACTCCCTTCTGCTCAAGATGCAAATGTCATTGAGACAAAGATCTGAAAACCCATGCAAATGAAAAATTTTAAAAATTTTTCCTTTTTCCTAATGCAATTACATTACGATATAAAGGATTTAGAATTTAAGACCCTGAGGGTGTGCAAACATCAATAATGAAAATCAAACAGCTTTAAGATTGTTGGGCTAAATATAGAATGCATATTTATGGCTTCAGTCTAGCCTTGTCATATATTGTTGACAAATCAGGAGACAGCTGTCTCATTGTTTATCCTTTTTCTCAGCCTTTTGACATTGGCCTGATTTATAGTTATAGGTAATAAATTAAAAGTTGAGTCTAATTTCTAACCCTGTGGCTAAAGATTTCCCATTGCCTGGTAAGAAAAGCTAAATGTTTTATTTAAAATGACATCAAAATCATAATAAGAAAATCATTCAAAGAAAGCGAATGCCACTGGACTTAAAATTAACCAGCAACTCTCTAAATGACAGCATGTAGAGTGGAAAACATAGGAATTCTGTCAGCAAGTCTGGCTTCTATAAGCTAAGCAAGCCATATCTCTTTGTGATTCTGTGAGTTACTTCTTCAGCCCAACCAACCAATCCCATGATCTGTGCCTCCCTGGATGATTTTTGTATTACTTAGGATACATTCTGCTGCAAGTAACAAAAGACCTAACTAAAAATATTTTCATAAAAAAAGGCATATATGATCTTACCTGACAGTCTGGGCACTTGGTATTTCCAGGGAAGTTCATTCAGTAGCTCAATGATGTCAACTGTCCTGCAGTAATCTTGGTTTTTTTTTTCTTCAAGATCATAAGATGACTGCTCCCAGTATCACATCCTCACACAGTGACATTCAGAGACATGAAAATAGGTATTTTTCTTAATTCCATTTTCTAAAGGGCAAGAAAAACTTCTCTAGAAGTTGCAGACTTCACTCACTGACCAGAATTGTGCAATGTGTTCGTCAGTTGAAAAAATCACCAGTCCAGGAAAGAGAATGACCATAAGTTAGCCTACAATCAGCTTTTACCCCACTGCAGGAGAGAGCCTTAGGCTGCCCTGGAATACAAGGTAAATGTGAACAAAATCAGGGTCCAGCAAGAAGAAGGTGATGGTTGGGTAGGTCGGAGAAGTAGTGTCTATCATTCCCACTCAAGCTATATTTGCATGTAAACATGCATCCTCTTGTAGGTTTCAGAGTGGCCTTGAAAACACAGTAAATACCCTAAACAACAAATCTTTCTATCCAGCTAACACAATTCCATTAGATAGATATTACTCTCTTTGTTCCACAGTTTGAAAATTATCTTCTTTTGAACATATTTGCAGTTTGTTCAAAGTACTTAAGAGCATGTATTAAATTCTTCAGGCAGGATCCCCTAAACCTACTAAATTTAATTAAATCCTCATTCCTGTAACTAATGACTAGAAAGCGCGGCACTCATGCTATAGATTATGGTTGAAAACTGCTCTGTCATCACTGCTCCAGCCTTAGGAAGTGGTGATGGTGGGGGAGGGGAGAAGAGCATTGGTTCTCTAACTAATCATGGTCCAATTGTAAATTTTATATAATCAGTTTTTACCCTACTTGTGGTTGGATAATTTCCTTCCAAAAAGATCCAGAAGCTTTCCTTTGCCAGGTATTTCTTCATTTCAGAAACTTCTTCAATTCAAGATGGTTTTGCCTATTGATGAACATAATGCCCTGCCTTCTTTTTTTATTATATGACACAGCTGAAACCAGAGATAATTTATGACCAGGAGAAATGTAATGTGGTTTCCACTCCTTATTCTTTAACCTTTGGCTTCACTGTACTTGTCTAAAACCTTCCTGTTCCTGAAGATGGAGGGAAAATAGGACTTTTCTGCTAGAGTGGGACTGGAGTTCCTTCTCATCTAAGTCCACCTGAGCTAGGGCTGCAGTGTGAAGTTCCAGCAGATAGTCACATTAGACGAGCAACTGCATTCATAAATTTTGAGAGCTGAGGTCTCAGATACCAGAGGGTGAATCAGGATGTTCCCAACAGTTGGAGGAGCAGGGCAGAGGTGGATGTCCACTGGGAAATGGATCAAACAATTCAGAGCCAGGACAGCATGAGCAAGAGAAAGAATACCAGGATCGATTTTTTAAGAGGACTGAATAATTTATACATATCTCAGTCAGTCAGTCTGGCTTAACCAGAAACAGTTTGGATAAAGATTGTCTTCAAATGCTTTACTCACCATCAATTTACTGGGGTTTTTAGAATGGTTGTGATGAAAATAAGAATGCATTTATATTTTTTTTTTGAAGTTTTAGAGTGGTTGCTTTGGGATCAAAAGCTATTTACTGTTGAAATAATCTGAGGGATTATTTCATGAAATAATCTGTCAACTCCCTTTTTTTCATATTTTAACCTCATCTTACTCAAGATTCCTTCTAGATTTGGGAATAATTATTCACATGCAGTTACACTTTATCTCCAGAAACAATAAGTTCATGTTTGATTTGTTGTGTCTGCCTCCCTATTATTGCTATAGATTTACATGTACTATTTCTTAGAGTATCACAAAGAAATAGCCTGGAGAAACTATGTATATCATATAGATTTGAGTTTAGATGAGTTTAGTCTACAGATTCACATCGTATCAAGCAATTAGGCGATATTTTCTTATGTGTGCCAGTACTGAAAAGAGTTGAAACAATTTTCAAGGAATATATATATTATAACTTAATAATTTTATATTATATTTTATAATCTTAAAATTAATATATTATATTTTATAAATACATTTTATATTTATTATCTATCTCTATCATTCATCATCTATCTATCATCATCATCTATCACCTGTCTATCTTATCTATCTATCATTTATCTCTCTATCTTCATCATCATCATCATCTATCACCTGTCTAGCTATCTATTTTACGTATGTATGTATGTATGTATGTATCATCTATCTATCTATTTATCTATCTATCTATCTATCTATCTATCTATCTATCTATCTATCTATCTATCTATCTATCATCAGCATCATCTATCTGTCTATCACCTGTCTATCTACCATCTAGTTATTAATTTAAAAAAATTTGTGGCTTTAAGTAAAAGAAGCTTGACTAATAGTGACCTAACCAAATAAAGGCTTTTATTTTTAGTTAACAGTACCTTTGGAGACAGACAGTCCAAAAACTTCCTTTTTTATCTTTTTATTCTCAGCATAATGGCTTATTGTCTTAATGTCAAAAGATGGTTGCTCCAGCTCTAATCATCTTATCTGTGTTCAAGATAGAAAGAAAAGGAAATAGTAGAAGCCTAGAGGTTCACAGACTGAATTTAGAAACAGAATGAGGGTTGGCAAGTATGAGTAATAAAAACAATTCGAATTTTTAAAAATCTAATTTACTCATTTGCCTTCTTATTTTTCTTTATCTATACTTATATTTTCATAAAGAATTTCAGAAATCTTTTAAAAGTACAGAAATTATTATAAAATAGTACAATTTAAAATTGGAGTAAAGGAATAAGGGTGAGATAAAATTGGAAGCAGGAATTTCACTAAAAATGCACTCTTTATTAGGTAAATCTGTGTAATGGGTGGACCCAAAATTTGCCTTTAATCTTTCTATTAGTAAAAAAAGGAAAAGCATGGCACTTACATACATAGTTCATTTTTGAGAATGAGGTCTCCACAGCTGGTTGGTCTCTTGGTATGTTTTTTTTTTTTTTTTTAGCACTTTTCTGTTAAGAGATATGTTATTGTTATTATTATGCAGTTATAATAAACAGTTGTGCTTTACTGTCTTTCTTAAGAGCAAGAAAACAGATTTATTTACTGAGAATTTACAAGGTGTTGGGTACTGGCTCTGTGTCCTTTGTAGTTCATTCAATCTGCCTTGGGAAGATCCATATATTGAAGGTAGAGAGACTGAGGTTCAGTAAGGTTAAATTATGTGACAACAGTTAGACCTAGTCAACGGCAGAACTAAAATTGCACAGGTCCACTCATCATACCAATTTAAAGGAACTGCATTGAATTGTAAAACCAAGGTCCACTGTCAGAGCTGGACATCTGAGGTTATATCATTCTTCCCTATTCTCTCTGCAACCCAAACAACTTTGCTGAAGGCTGTTCTAGAATTCTTGAACTTGGAATTAGAAGGCTTGCCTACTACTTCCTGTTCTTTTCCTTAATAGCTGTGTGACCTTGGGTAATTCACTGAAGCCTCCCAAAACCTGGTTTATTCCTTTGTGGAGTGAGGACAATGGTAGTACCTTATTCACTTCATGCAGTGGTAGTGGGAGGGGGAGGGATTGGTGTAAACTCAAACTAGATCCTCTTTGTTGTATATGCTTTGGAAAAATTATAAGCTTTAATCACATTTAATGCATTGTTTTTTATTTATTACTGTAATCCCAAGGTATCATTGTAGAGAAAAAATCTACTTACTGTTTTAGTTTTCAGGCTTCAGGTCACTTAATTAGGAAAATGCTGACTCCATGAACACTTAGTATCCTGTTCATGGCACCAGCCACAACTGCAATCAAATAATCAGCTGTTTAATGTCTACCTTCTTCCTACACAAAGAGGGAAGCCTCTTTCATTTGGAGGTCTATTTTTAGCACCCACCACACTAGTTAGTGTATATCAATAGGAATTTAATGAATTTTAATGTCAGGGCTATTGTCATGTTGACAGGTTAGTTAGGCAATTCCTAAAACCTAAAAGAGTGTATCTTAGTTTATATTACCTGCCACTAGGGTAGTTATTTTGGAAAGGGAGGGCTTTTAGACTTATGTCAAAGGTAATTTTTTTGAATGAAATTTATTAGGGTGACATTGGTTAATAACATTATATAATTTTCAGGTGTACAATATTACAATTCAACGTCTGTGTACTCCATTGTATGCTTACCACCTGAAGTCTAGTTTTCTTCCATTACCATATATTTGACCCCCTATACCCTCTTCATCCTCCTCTCACCCCTATTCCCTTCTGGCAACCATCATTCTGTTATCTGTATCTATGAGTTTGTTTTTGTTTGTTACTTTTTGCTTTTATATTTCACATATGAGTGAAATCATACTGTTTTTATCCTTTCCATTTGACCCATTTAACTTAGCATATATCTCAATATTTACCCATATTGTTGCAAATGGCAATATTTCATCTTTTTTTATGGCCAAATAGTATTTCATTGTATGTGTGTATATGTATATACCACATCTTCTTTATCCAATCATCTGTTGATGGAGACTTAGGTTATTTCCATGTCTTAGTTACTGTAAATAATGCTACAATGAACATAGGGTGAATATATCCTTACAAATAAAGGTTTTCATATTTTGTGGGCAAATAGCCAGAAGAGGAATTGCTGGATCACATGGTAATTCTACTCTTAAAGTTCTGAAGAACTTCCATACTATTTTTCATAGTGGCTGCACTAATCACCTCACACCTGTTAGTATGGCTATTATCCAAAAGAAGAAATAACAAGTGTTAGAGAGGATGTGGCAAAAAAGGAACCCTCATACACTGTTGTAAATTAATGTAATATAATTTAATGCAATTTAATGCAGGTACTATGGTAAATGGTTTTTGACTCAGACATCTTATAAGGCTGATCCTACTTAGCTATAAGAGGAAGAACTGATGCTGGAGAAGTAAACACAGGAATGCTAGATAAAGTAGATTCTAATTGATGGGCATTTTAGTGCTTCCCTAAAACATCAATTGCCTGTGTACTACATTTACTCATACATAAGAACATGTATTCCTAGCCCCTCTACATGTGTTCATGTGCATGAACACATGCCATAGTAGTGGGAACTTCTGAAGAAGGCCAACTTTTGAAATCCAGCTGATTCTTCCACAGACCACTGCATTATTTAGCAGGGATGGCAGCTACCGTGCAATCACAGCATTAGGCAGTCTCTGGATCCAACTCTCTGGAAACCCAGGTTTCTGCCTCATCATAGTTTCAAAAATTGAGAAAAGAAAAGAGTGGGTTTTTTTTTTTCTCTAATAATACATGATGCAAACCAAACTCAGCTTACAAGTGGTATCCAGGAACATAGTCTTAAACTCAGCTACCTGAAAACAAGACATTGAAACAGGGTTCTGCCAACTTCACTTTCTAACCACCAGCATAGTTCAGGGCAGTATACATGTACAAGCACTGGGCTGAGACATGAAAAGAAAATAGAAACATTAAAGGTAGATGGTAAAGAAAAAAAGTTTTTGATTAGGCAGCCAGTTGAGCAATGAAATAAATTACTTGGGGAAACATTTGTGGCGTCCTAAATAGAGGCTTTAAGGAGAAAATGAGATAGAACACATATTCTTATTGTCATTATTAAGCAGAACTTATTGGGTGTGGACAGGGTAAGAGGTAGCTTTCCAAATGCACAGGCACCCCTAGTTCCTATGGGAAACTGTGGGGAAGAGCTACATTTTGGCAACTCTGGGCTGTGGTAGAAACCATGACTCATGAAGACCCTGCTGGCTGACCAAATGTGTGGCTCTGTGGCAAGTTTACAAACTCTGAGATGCCTCCTGCTCAGAAAATGATGTCTCAGGCTGGTTATGAACATAGAAACATTAAATATTATTGTGATCATTAATGGTAGCTCTAATAGTTAGTACATTTAGAATTCTATGTGTTATTTTACTTGTTGTCGTGTTTTAAAACATTACTAATCAGACAAATCTTTGTCTTGGGTATTTGATAAAGAAAACTGTGATTGTGAATAGCAACCAAGTCATGATGTATACTGCCTAACTTTGAGTAGAAACAGGCTGGTTAACAGAAAATTGAATGAATACAGGGGGCAGGCTGGAAAGTTCTATCTGCAGCAGGCAGAAAGGTCAGAAACATTTAGAGACCTTTGTTTTTGTCCAGAATTTTATTGTATGTCATAAGGGGGAGAAAAGTTTGGTCAAGATGCTCCATAAAAACCTTGCATAGAGATCTGCCTTTCTTTAGAACCATTTCACTGAGGGAAAATAGGAACACAGTTGAACTGGTTCATTGTTTCATAGAAAAACAATTGCTCCTAATTCCTTTTTTGGTTACCTTTAATAATAGCAGACAATCAAACAGGAATTTAGGGGATATTTTCATTAACTCTGATTTCACTGGGGCCTGACTGGCCAATCTATGCATTGACCTATGAAATAAAGTAGTGCTTTTCATCAGAAAGAAGAAAGGAAAATACTTTATTCCTCTCCAACTTTAGACTCCTGGCTAGTTAACTGAACACCTCCTCTTTCCTGTATAG
>NW_006494608.1:3800492-3818024 GCF_000325575.1 Pteropus alecto | reverse complement strand
GGCATTCTGCATTAAGTTGTGAGACTGTCACTTCCAGGAAACAAGGGCACAGATATTGGCATTGAATCCTGGAAATACCAACATCTTAGTAAAACTCTCCTTCAGGGTTAGAAATGGAAGTACCTCCAGAAAAATGCCTTGAGAATTGTAGGTTGTCATATATACCACTAGTGCAGAATAGCACAAACCAGTCATATTAAGAATGACACTTGGCAGAGTCTGGGAATTGCTAATAACCTACCTTCCTTCCAGGGTATTTCACCACATCATAGAATCAGAGAACAGAGCCAAAAAATCTGCACACTCTGTCTAATTGCAAACATCAAATATGAATAAATCTCTTTGAAAGTGAAGATGAAAAAGAAAAAAGAAAAGATCAACATAAGAACTATGTGGTTAAAGAAGAAAATTGCCCATGGTATTTAACATTCAATAGAAAAGTATTCTTCTTATAATTATTTACTAATAGAAGAATATGTTACAAATCTGGTAACCTAAAGCAGCCTAAGAAAAAGTGAGCTGAAAGAGAGAGTGATGTTATAAAAAGCAATAGAATAACTTAAGAAAGAAATAAACGATGAAAAAAAAGCTAAATGAGATTTAAAAATAATTGTAAACAAATTAAAATTGTAATAGCAGAATTAAAATCTGTATTAGAGGTTACAAGGAACAAGATTCATATTAAATAAAATAATTCCACACATTTCAGTAGCTCTTCCAGTAAGAAGAAACATACTGAGAGATGAACACTGAGAGAAGAAAGGTATGAGGTTAATAAAATGGAAAGCCAATTATAGGAATTATAGATGTCCTTGGAGAAGAAACCAGACTAATTGTAAGAAAACTTGAGCTAAAAGAAACACCAGAGTGTGCAGATTGAAAAAGGCAGTTTTCAGGAAATGTTAATAAAAAGAATCACAAGTAATTGCATCGTGACAAGTTTTTAAATTATAAAGATAAAAAACAGAATAAAATGAAGCTTGTAAGCACCCATGTAGAAAATAAAAAGATAGTAACAACCTAACTCAGAGCAACAAAAAAATCAAGCTGCCTTCAGACTTCTACAGAAGCAAATAGAAGGCCACGGAGAGATAACATTAATTGTGTTAAGATTAAGAGATTACTGCCTGAGAATTTGATTCAATCAAATTCTGATATGTAAAAATTAATAAAACCTGTTACACACATTTTTGAAGAATCACTTATAGACTTATGCTATAATACAATGATAAGTTATGGGACAATTATGAATGAAGGTTGGTGATGAATATTTGTAAAAAATATTGTTTCTAAGATGATTGAAATAACTTTATAAGATATTTACTGAAATTTCAAAAAACAAAACAAAACAAAACAAAACAAAACAAAAAACCTTGGGAAACAAGCAGTTGATGAGATTTATGGTCTCTATATTTAGAGAAACTAGGATTTAACTAAATTAAGTAATGTGAATCAGAAGCTCATTAATATAAATGGAGTCAGGATTTGTATCTTCAGATTCTTGATACAGAGTGCACTAGCTATCAGATTAGCATTGCCTCTTTCTCTTTTGATTTAATTTTAGGAAGTTTCTATAATAAAAATAAGAGAAAAAAATTGGCTTGAGGGTTGACCATGTTTAAAATAAATTCCTCTTCTTTTTTCCAGGATTAAGTTAGGGCCTATGTTTAATTAGAAGCTTTCTTTAGACTCCACTAACAGTTTTGTCAACTATAGTAGGGAAAGGCCTTCAATAATGATAGGATCTTATTTTGAGAGTCCTTAGTATGTGCCAGGCACTGTTCTGGGCAGTAGGGCTAAAGTCATAGAGACAGAAACCAAACAAAATCACATACTAATGTCTCCTAGAGTTAGAGGAGAGGCTTTTTGAGAAAACAGACCTACTTAGACTATAGCGAAGGGTACCTGTTCTACTTTTAGTAGTTAACATACCAGCTAGTGGTAATTAACATGCTTCATCTTGAAAATGAAGGGACAACTTAGGATCACCAGGCAGGAGGAAAACCAAAGATATGAAAGATGAACAAACAGAAAAACGGCTGATGGAAAAAACAAATTATTCAGAGCACAGAACAGAAAGTCTTTTCTAAAGACACTTTACAAAAGTGTCCTTAGAACTATTTTAAAAGACATTAAACCCAGAGACAGAAAAGATACAAAGACACTACACAAATTTTTACAGATTAAAAATATAAATTAAAACAAAAGTAAAGGAAGGACTGGAAGGTAAAGTTCGAAGAAGTCTCGAGAACAAAAAGCAAAAATATGGAAAATATAAAAGAAAAAATAAAGAAGGAAGCAATGGGAGCATTAATCCAAAAGATCCAACAACTGATTAATGAACAGTTGTGGGGTATGGTTGCACAGTTTGCTTCTGTTGTGGTGGTGGTGATTGTTATTGTGTATTAGTAAAAATAATAGCTAACATTTGTTGAGGGTTTTTATTGTGCTGGAACCTGGGCTAAGGTCCTAACCCACAATGTCTCATTTTATTATCCTACCACTTTTTAAATGGAACCACAAGGCTAGGCCAGAGAACTATTTATAACATAAGTGATGATTGGGTTATTGGGGAAGAGAAAATAGTCAAGGGTTAACTCTTGGGTGCTTGGACACCAGTGACTGAGATCAGAAAAGCAAAAGTAGGAGCTGATTTTGGGGAGAAAGATGTGTTCAATTTTAACATGTCGAGTTGGAGGTTCCTAAAGGATATCAGAATGGATGTGATCAATAAATGGTTGGTTGTGTGAGCCCGAAGCTCAGAGAAAAGGTTGGGTCAGAAAGAGATTTAGGAATCACCCACATATCAGTTAAAACCAGAGTGGATATAATCACTCAAAGAGAGTCTGAGTCTAGACAGAGCAGAACAGAAGGCCAAGGAGAAGGGAGCCAAGGAAGAGGCTGGGAAGAAGCACGTGGGGAGTGGGGACAAGAGAGACTGGGAAGGAGTGGCCAAGGGTGGAAAGAGATGCATTGGAATTTTCCATGAAGAGAATTATTGGTAGGCAGTATTTGCCAGAACAATTTTAATGACATTCTGGGAAAAAGACAGATCACAGCTGAAGAATGAATGAGAAATGGTTTCATCAAGTTCTTCATGTGTGGAATGGATGAATAATGCCTAAGTCAGCAGATATTGTAAGTTTAAGAGATAATGCCTGCAGAGTATTTAGCAAAGTGCTTGACACATAGTACACACTCAACAAATGCAGGATATCTATATATTTATATCTGTCTATAAATTTTTTAACGAATATATTACAATGATTGGTTGTATGGATTTTGGACCTAACTAGACTTAGGTTTTTAGTTTGGCTCTGCCACTCTATAGTTGTGTAAACTCGGACCAGTCACTCTGTTTCTGTCATTGTCTTTTCTTTCATCTATAAAATGGGGAGTAAATAAGCATCTACCCTCTATAATGATCTTTAAGTTTTATTTATTGTTCTTTCTTATTATGAATGGTATATTATTTTGTGAATATTTGTGTTCTGTCATTGGACTGAACTCTCTCATGTTAGCATGTGGATTGATAAGTTAATTTTGTTTGGTTATATAATGGTGAATACAATTTAATTTAATATTGGTTTGGGTTTATTCTCCCTAGCATTCTCATTTCTCTGTATAAAAGGTAGACTACTGCAGGCCAGACTTCCTAAATTTGGAAAATGCAATGGTGGGTTTTGAGACTAGGAGGGGGAGAGTGGACATGGCCACAGGAAGAAAAGGAGAGGTATGTAGAGGCCGGCTCTCATCTTGCAGGAGAAGTGGCAACTTGCAAGAGTCTGGGCAGCGCCTGAGAGAGAAGCAAAGTCTCAGTCCTTGTGGAACCTTGTAGCTGAGATACTGGTGTCCCAGTACTAGCCAGTGAGAACCTACGAACAGAGGGGCTTTCTTTTGGCTAAGACCTAGGAAATGTTGAAATGGGGGGAGGGCAAAAATCATAACATAGGTTGGATTTTCCACTGATTTGTGTTGATTTGAGAACTAAAGAAATGTAACGCATCTTGCACATTTGTGCACTGAAAAATAATACCCACAGCACACTCATACCATCTACCAAAAATATATGTAATTTTGTTTCAATTTTTCTCAGTTTTGCTCATTATTTTTATATCTTGCTTTATTATACTGCCCAAAACTTGCAAAACAATTAAGAGGCCTCACAGTTAAGAATGAGGAGTAATTTAGTCGTGATGTACATAGAACAAAAAATCTGGGTGGATACAGGCAAGATAGAATTTGATCACACCTTATGCTCTCCAGCCTACCAAAACTGGGAAAGTAGATGAGCTCTCTCACTCCTCATTACCTTCACCATATCAGAATTCAGGTGCAGGGGAAGATTGGGAAACTCCAAATGGAGTGAGGTTCATTTGTTAGCATATGATAAATTGAAGGCTCATGTAATGTAATGTAATTATAGAAAAACAAAGTAAGTTATCTATCTTAGCCACCTGTGTGTAGATTAAGATTCATTCTTACTTCTCCTTCAATGCTTCTGAAATTTTTATCTTGTGTAAAATCCTCATAAGAGCAAGTATAGCAAGAACAAGTCGAATGCTACTATTCTAACCAGGTACTCAACATTAAAAATGTTTTAATCTTTAATGCTCTTCTAATATCTATTAATACATGTAATTATTATATTTAAAAGTTTTCTTATGGTATTAGAGATGAGTATATACATGCCATATATACTGTATTTTAAATATGAAAGTTTAAGGTCAATTACTGTTTGCTTGTCAGCCTTTTGCACCCTCCCAAATCAAGGCCTTCCAAGAATATGTCCTTTCCAGTAATCCTATCTAATGGATTCTGCGCTTCCATCCTTCTTCTTCCCATGCACCCCTTCCTAATATCCCACTTACCTTGCTTCGCCATGAATAAGCTGCCACTCACATCCAGTTTTCACCCTCAAATGCTTCTTCCACCATCTAATCTTCTCTGACATCGAGTCCTCCTTGGACTCAATCAAGCATGCTCCCACATCCTAGAGAAGATGCAGGTGGACAGGAGCCACTAAGGATTTTTATTCCTTGCTTCTATTGCTAAATAAGAAGGCAATAGAGTTTAGAGCTAAAGTGCATAGGTTTTAGTGCCAAGCTGTTTGGAATAAAATACTAGGTCAATCATACCTTCAGTATATATTTTTGGAAAAGTTCTTCTGTCTTTCTAAGTCTCAGTGACTTCTTCTGTAAATGGCAATAATAAGAAAACCTACTTCAAAAGGTTGCTCAAGAATTAAAGGAGATTTATATCACTTTGTCCCGGGTCTAGCAGAGGTGAGTGCTTGTTAATCGTTAAGTAATAATGGCATCATCTTCATCACATTTTCATTTTCATATAAAAGCAGGGCTTTGAGGCCTTGGCTATCCAGTTGTACATGTTGTGTGCCTTACACCACTTCAGCTTTTTTATTCATCCAACCCTCTGTTACAGAGCTTCAAATGTCATAGCGCCAAGGACTTTCACACTCATTCCACAGAAGAAATCCATCTTATGACCACAGCTTGCTCTTTTTCACCGCTTATAATTGTTTGCCTTTTGAAATCTTAAACTTCAGTATTCCACTCTCTGAGAACTATTTCCTGTCAGCTCTCTCTGTCTTGCTCCAAACATACCATTTTATATCATCAATACCTCTGATTCCTGGAGGATTATATTTTTTACAAACTGTCAGTTGTTTTCTGCCTTCACTTCTTTCTTCATCTACCATTTCTTTATTGCCATTTCTCTCATTCCCATTTTATGTTGTCTTTCTGTGGCTTCGGCTCTGCCAGAAACTCATTCTGTCCAATGTGGTAGCCAGTCACGACTGACACTTTTTAAGTGTTCAACAGGAACATCTGGGCAATGATTACTGTATTGCACAGCACAGATTATAGAACACTTTCATTGTCACAGAAAGTTCTATTGGACAGCAATGCTTTATCTAAACAATTAACTTTTTCTTCTACACCTTGGGGTGAAGAACACTGCTGGGTAAGACAGAACAATTATGTAGTTGCCGGCACTTGAAACTTCACTGTGTTTAATCTCAATAGTCCTTAAGGATGCCTGGAGCTGTTCTAAATTAGCTCCATCTCCTATCTCCTGCCACCATTAAAAAATTTCAACTCTCTCCTCAAAATTACCACCTCACCATCCCCACCATGTAAAGTTTCTTCTTATTAGCAGATGAACTTTCTTTCTTTTTCACTGGGAAAATCTATCATAATAAATGAGAATATTCTTAATTCCCTTCTCTATCAGTTACAGTCATCTCTCTCTGTGCTCACACTTTATTTTTTCTTCCTGTTTAAAGCTAATCTGTGCTTAGGATTTATTCACCAGCCAACAAACACTTATTGAGCAATTACTACATGCCAAGCATAATTTAGGTGCTGAAATTTAGTTATTCACAAAACAATGTCTTTACCCCCATTCTAGTGTTGCCAGGTAGACAATAAACAAATATTTCTGACGGTGATAAGTATAATAAAAAAACATTTTAAAGGCTGGGTGTTAGGGAGTGCCAGTTTGGAGTCAGTTGCTAGTTGACATTGAGTGGTCAAAGAAAGCCTCATCTGAAGACAACTGACAAGAAGGTCAAGAAGTTTGCTGAGGGAATGTCTGATGAAAAATGATGAGATTCCTGGTAGAAGTAGTAATAACTACAAAGTCTCTGGGGCAGATGTGGGCTCAGTATATTGGAGAGCTCTGAAGGGGACCTATGTGAGTGGATTATGGAGTGAGAAGAGTACAGAGAAGAATATGTGATAGGAACAGAGGCAATTCACATAGCTCCTTTCTGACCACAGTAAGGACCTTAAGGTAGTCAAGAAGCCATGGGAGGGCATGGATAGATAAGGGACCTCAACTGATTTACATTGTTTTAAAGGTTGCTTTGAGTGTTGAATTATGAACATTCTATAGGGGCAAGGATGGAATAGGAAGATCTGCTTGGTGGATATTGCAATAATGCAGGTGTGGTGGCAAATTTAAGTCAATGGGATGGTGGGTTGGCCAAAGTGGCAGTGATGGGGGTGGCAAGAAGCGGTCTGAATATGGATCTATTTTGAAATCAACCCATACTTTCTTACCACTGCAGGAAACTTGCTCCTTTTGTGGTAGCAAGGCTTGAGCTAATTGCTTCCTAGGACGGTTGAAAGTTATTTACTTCCCCTTACGTCCTGCCAACCAATCAAAATACACTTTCCTTATACAGAAAGAACATGCAAGTTCTGTAACTATATGGAAGTATAAGATGTGTATAAAAGAGAAAGCCCCACTGTGATCGAGGCTCAGCCTTTGGATGTGAATCCGCTGAGCTCGTGCCGGCAACAATAAATGCTACTTCCTGCTTATTGCCTCGGTGTCCCATCTATCTGTCTGAGTGTCCTGCAACACTTTCTCTTCTCTTGTAGCTTGTAAGTTATCTTTGTTTTGGGGAACTTACCCTTAGTCCCCTCACTGAAATTTGCCCCTAATCATGAAGCTGACTTGCTTGGGCTGGAACCAGCACCAATTCAAACATTGTCAGATCTATTAGCCATTTCTGTTTTTGTTGTACTTGACTATATCATATGACACTTCAAAACTCTCACTGTGCTTGGCTTCCTTGATAACGCTCCTGCTTGTTTGTCTCCTACACATCTGGCTCCTTTTTATAGTTCTTCATAGGCTTCTCTTCCTCCACTCACCCCTTAAATATGAGGCTTCCTAAGACTCTGACCATAAGTTTCTATTCCTCTTATGCTCTTTCTTTTCCCTGGAAGATAATAGCTGCTATAATAGATCCCAAAATATATGACATCTAAAAATCAATGGAAGTTTATTTTTCACTCAAGCAACAGTATGAAATAAATGTTTCTAGTTAGCGGTATTCTAAAACTCAAATTCTAATCCAGAGACCAAGATACTAGATCACTATCAGATCCCAGAATGAGGATGATAACAGACCACTGTGGAAGAATTTTTAAAGTTGATATCTGAAAATAGGTTCTGTGATTTTTAAAGCCCCTAATGGATGTTGAGAATACAAAAGTTTGAGAGTGGAGAGGAAGGGAAGGATTTGTGAGAAGCCTTCAGGAAAAGCACCTGCCATGTGAGTCCTCCACCCCCAAGGGGGGACTGTTAACCTTCTTTAACAGGAGTGAGAAAATGTAGGCTTCCACACTGCTCCCTGCAATTGGGAGATACTGTATAGTGATCCTAAGCTCATGCCTGAAAAATGTAAATTGGTCAATGGCAAGACAGAGAAAAAAGTAGGTTATGTTTGTAAAGGAACCATATTCCTACCAATAGTGGGCCAGAAATGCATGAACTTCTTGGGCACCTAACATGGTCTCTTTGGGAAGGAGAGTAGGCCTGGGGCTGTTTTAAGTCCTGCCCAAGAGGATGACCTGGGAGGAGGATATAACAGAGAGAGTCTATCTATATGTTGTAGACTCTGGAGAAGCAGGGCTTGAGTAGGGAGCAGCTAATCAAAAGAGGGTCATGACCTGTGTCAGGGCTACTATAAGAAAAGGGACAAACAAAGTGGGAGCAGCCAGGTGAAAGAAGGCTCTTGCTCGCAACATGGCAGTTGCAGGTAGAGGACTCAAAATGACCCGGAAGCTCCCACAAGGGAACATGTCACATGTAAGCATCTGCCAAGCCCAGAGTTCATGAAGCAATTTCAGTTTTCTCCAAGATTTGTTAGTGATGGCACAGACTCACCTCTAGAGATGGGGGCAAAGGATTTATCATAGGTGAGAAAAGAAAATGAAGAATAAGAGCAGTAAATGTGGAAATAAAGAATGAAGTACACGTAGCATACAAAAGAAAAAGGCTTCAAACTTTGCAGCATTTTTCTAATCTAGTTAATTCCAAAGCCAGGGAACAAACTGAAATTTTAAAGAATATTTCTCCAATAGAAAGTGATGTGCTCCCAACTTGGCAGAATGGGCTCTGGTCTCAGGGTTACATTGAAAGCTCCTGCTTATGGCCTCAGCTCTTTTCCTGGGTTCCAGAGACCATCAGCACTCAGCTCCAACTAAAGATTTGAGACTAGGATTTTAATGGTGTTCAGTAAAGTAGAAAGGAAGATAAATGAGCAGTTATCTATTATTTTGCGGCTAATAGTAGGCCTCAGTTGTCTTATCCTGTTCAAAAAATGAGTTAAAAGAATAGAACAGTGACATAGATCTTATGCATAAACCACGCAACTAACAAGAAGGAAACCAACAAAATAACAAAGAAAGTTAAAAAGTACACCCCAAAGTTAAAGACTTGTTAAATCAATAATTTATACCTTCAAAAAAATTAGAAACAAATTAGAAATTTGACAAAAAAATTGTCAAAAATAAAAAAAAATTCTGAGATGAGGAAAGATCTCTCTATTTCTGGAAGAACATAAACTGGTTTTCTTTGAATGATTAAATTTCAGAGCATTTATTTTTACTGCCTTCCTTTCTTCCTTCCCTTCATTCTTTCTCTTCTTCTTTTACTTCCCCCTTCCATAGTGTTCACATTTTTACAATGAACATCTATTATTTTTGTAATCATAAAATCCTTTTTAAATTAAAAATATTGTTTAATAATATGCTACCATTCAATGACAAACTGTGAGTAACTATAGGTAGAGAAACCTAGAATTATCTACAGTTGTCATAAATTCCTGACATTAAGAAATGATATTTTAATCAAAGTAACTGTTGGGTATAGACTTGAGTCAGATACATAAAAGGGCCGGAGATAAAATGGAACTAAAGTTTGAAATGTAACAATATATAAAAAGGATCATACACAATAATCAAGTGGGATTTATTTCAGGGATGCAAGAATAATTCAACATCTGTGAATTAATTGATGTGATACACAACATTTAAAAAAACAAAGGATGAAAATTACATGAACTATCTTAATAGATGCAGAAAAAGTATTTGATAAAATTCAACATCCATTCATACTGAAAATTCTCAGCATACTAGGTATGGAGGGAATTACCTCAACATAATAAAGACCATATATGACATACCCGCAGCTAACATCAGATTTACGGTGAAAAGCTAAAAGTTTTCCTCCAACGTCAGGAACAAGACAAGAATGCTCGTCCTCACCACTTTTATTTGACATAAGTGGAAGTTCTAGCCAGAGTAATTAGGCAAGAAAAAGAAATAAATGGCATCTAAATTGGAAAGGAAGAAGTAAAACAGTCTAAGGTGACCAAGGAGACTGTGCCCTGGGCCTTACAGGATACCTACTACATCAGCCCACTCTACCAAGACGTGGAGACATAGCAGCTCTACCTAATACATAGAAACAAACACAATGAAGCAGCCAAAATGAAGAGACAAAGAAACATGTCCCAAGTGAAAGAACAGAAGAAAACTCCAGAAAAAGAACTAAACAAAATGGAGATAAGCAATCTACCCGATGCAGAGTTCAAAACATTGGTTATAAGGTTGCTCCATGATCTCAGTGAGAACTTCAACAAAGAGATATGAGACATAAAAATGGAGTTAGAAAACATTAAAAAAATTTAGAAATGAAGACTACAGTAGAGAGAACCAACAGTAGATTAGATGAAACAGATGCTCAAATTAGCGATTTGGAAGATAAGGTAGCAGAAAACACCAAATCAACAGCAAAAAGAAAAAAAAAATCCAGAAATACGAAGATAGTTTAAGGGGCCTCTGAGACAACAACAAACAAATCAACAGTTGCATCATAGGGGAAGAGAGAGAACAAGGAATTGAAAAACTATTCAAAAAAATGACAGAAAACTTCCTTAATCTAGTGAAGAAAACAGACACATCAGCCCAGGAGGTACAGCGAGTCTCAAACAAGATGAACCCGAAGAGGTTCACACCAAGACACAAAAGAGAATTTTAAAAGCAGTAAGAGAAAAACAATTAGTTACCTACAAGGGTGCTTCCATAAGTCTGTCAGCTTATTTCTCAATGGAACCTTTGCAGGCCAGAAGGGATTGGCAGGAAATATTCAAAGTGATGAAAAGCAAGCACCTACAACCAAGATTACTCTACTCAGCAAAGCTATCATTTAGAATCGAAGGACAGATAAAGAGTTTCCCAGACAAGAAAATCCTAAAAGAGTTCATCACTATCAAACCAGTATAAGAAATGTTATATTTATAAAAAATATATGTAATATATAATATTATATATCATATAACAATCTATAAATGCTATATAAGAAATGTTAAAGAGGCTTCTTTAAGAAGAAAAAGAAAAAAGATTTAAAATATAGGTAATAATATGGCAGTAACTACATATATATCAACAATTATCTTAAATGTAAATAGATTAAATGCTCCAATCAAAGACATAAGAAAACAATTCTTTTACATATGCTGCCTATAAGAGACTCACTTCAGATTGAAAGATACACTTAGACTGAAAGTAAAAGGATAGAAAAATATTTCATGAAAATGGATAGTAATACTTATACCAGACAAAACAGACTTTAAAACAAAGGCTATAGCAAGAGACAGATAAGGACCCAGTAATACCACTTCTGGATTATTTATCAGAAGAAACCCAAAACATTACCTCAAAGAGTCATGTGTCCCACATGTTCATTGCAGCATTATTTACAATAGCCAAGATATGGAGGCAACCTGGATGAATGAATATGAACACATATGCAATGAAATATTACTCAGCCATAAAAAAAGAAGTACAAATTAGTAGTTGACAGATGGTCACAGGGATAGGGAACACAGCATGGGGAATGCAGTTAGCATTAATGTATAGGCTAGGTGGAGAGTCAAAAGAGAGAAAGAGCAATTAGGGGAATCGTTTTATAAACTATAAAAATGTCTAACCAATATACTGTATACTTGAAACATAAAATAAAATTTAAAAAAATGAATGAAACCTTGTCATCTGGAACAACAAGGATTGACATAGAAGTATTTTGCTGAGTGGAATGTCAGACAGAGAAAGACAAATGCCATATGATTTCATTGATAAGTGGAATCTAAAGAACAAAATAAATGAATAAAAAGAAACAAACTCATAGATACAGAGAACAATTTGACGGTTGCCAGATGGAAGTAGGGGTTAGGGACATGGGTGAAAAAAAGGAGAGGATTAAGGAGTATAAATTTGTAGTTGCACAATAGTCATATGGATATAAAGTACAGTATAGAGAATACAGTCATATAAAAATGTTGTAATAACTATAGGTAGTGTCAGATGGTTTCAAGATTTATCAGGGCAATCACTTTGTAAGTTATATAAATGTCTAATGATTGTGTTGCACACCTGAAACTAACATAATATTGTATGTCAACTGTAATAAAAAGTAAAAAATTATTTAAAAAAACTATATTATGGAGCTATAGTAATCAAATAGTATGACGTTAGCACAAAAACAGATACATAGATCAGTGGAACAGATTAGAGAGCCCAGAAATAAACCCATGCATGTATAGTCAATTAATTTACAACAAAGAAGCAAGATTATACAATCAGGAAAGGACAGACTTTTTATTAAATGTTATTGGGAAAACTGGACAGCCACATGCAAAAGAATTAAACTGAATTTCTATCTTATACCATATACAAAAATCAGCTAAAAATAGATTAAAGACTTGAACATAAGACCTGAAACTGTAAAACTCTTAGAAGTAAACATACAGGATAAGCTCCATGACAATAATTTTTTTGATTTGACAACATAAGCAAAGGCAACAAAAACTAAAATAAACAAGTAGGACTGCATCAAATTAAAAAGCTCTGTGCACTAAAGGAAACCATCAACAAAATGAAAAGGCAACTTATAGAATGGGAAAAATATTTGCAAATCATATATCTGATAAGGGCTTAACATCCAAAATATGTAAAACTCATACAGCTCAATAACAAGAACGAGATCCGATTTGAAAATGGGCAGAGGAACTGAATAGACATTTTTCTGAAGAAGATATACAAACAGGTATATGTAAAGGTGTTCAACATCACTAATTACCAGAGAAATGCAAATCAAAACCACAATGAGATATCACCTCACACCTGTTAGGATGGCTATAACAAAAAGACGGGAGATAACGAGTATTGTCGAGGATGTGGAGAAAAGGGAACCTTTGTGCCCTTTTGGTAGGAATGTAAACTGGTGCAGTCACTATGGAAAATAGTATGGAAGTTCTTCAAAAAATTAAAAATAAAACTACCATTTAATCCAACAATTCTACTTCTGGATGTATATCTGGAAAAAGGTATCTGCATTTTCGTGTTCATTGCAATGCTATTTACAATAGTCAAGACATGAAAACAACCTAAATGTATATTGACTGATGATGAGTGCATAAAAAATTATTAATCTGTTGTGTATATACAATGGAATATTATTCAGATATTAAAAAGGAAATTATGCTATGAGCAACAACATGCATGGAACTTGAGGGCACTATGTTAAGTGAAATATCAGACAGAGTAAGACAAATGTCATATGATTTCACTTATATGTAGACTCTAAAAAAAATAGACATAGATACACAGAACAGGTTGTTTGGCAGAGGCAGGGAGTGGGGGTGGGTGAAATGGGTGAAGGTGTTGAAAAGGTGCAAACTTTCAGTTATAAGATAAATAAGTTCTGGAATGTAATTTATAGCATAAACATTTTTTATTAAAAATATATGTTAAAAGATCAATATTAAAAACAGAAAAAATATAAATGAAATAGAATAGAAAGCTCAGCAATAGATAACAGATAAATGGAATGAAGTATAATGCTTATATTTGTACACATTAGTCAATGATAAAAATGGCATTCCAAAACGAGAAATTGATAAATAATGCTAATTAAATCTTTGGAAACAACTTTTAAAAGTTATAGTTTTTTCTTGTTCTGTATGTCAAAATATATTCCAGACATTTTGGAATAAAGAATAAAATGACGAAAAATATTTAGAGGAAAAAGTTGGTGAGTATCTTTTTGATTTCTTGATGGAGAAGAAGCCTCAGCATAAAGATAAATAAATA
Source organism: Pteropus alecto (assembly GCF_000325575.1). Taxonomy (NCBI): domain Eukaryota; kingdom Metazoa; phylum Chordata; class Mammalia; order Chiroptera; family Pteropodidae; genus Pteropus; species Pteropus alecto. Next base: position 3,804,051 of record NW_006494608.1, on the reverse strand, counting down.
TTCCTAGTTTAGTCTACATGAAAATGCAAACTTTCTTTGGTTAGAAACCTTATAAACAAAATTAAATGGAAAAGAACAAATGGGGAACAATTTAAAATAATATCTGGCAGACAATAGGTTAGGGCTTTTTTAATATAAGAAGTTCTCATTAATAATATATTTCAATATAAATATAATGTAAATTGTATGTAATGAAATTTTATTTAAAATATAAAACTATATAAGTATAATTTTATAAATAAAATACTTAAACAATGGGCAAAGAATATAAACAGATAATCAAAATAAAGTGCAAATGGATAATAAAATGTTTTATCTTAGCTAATAATTTAAAAATATTAGTTAAACCATATGCCATATTTTTCCTTGGGGAAAAACTATGATAACATTCAGGCCAGAACATGGGGAAAGAGCCAAGCCCCATCACTATTGGTTATAATGTAAATAGGCAAAAACTTTCCAGAGGGCAATTTGGCAATATATATGAAGACCTTAAATATGTACAAATTCTTAAATCCAATAATTCAACTTTTAGGAACTTATCTTAAGGAAATAATTGGAGATGCATTAAAAATATAAAAATATGTGTGCAATACTATTTATAATTGCAAAATTTTTTAAACAACTTCAATGTACAATAATAATAGACTGGTTTAAAAATCAAGGCACATCTATTTGATAGATTATATCCAGTCATTAATATTTTCAAGGACTAATTGGGCCATTTAAAATACTCACCATATAATGATGTCTCACTTTCTCTGGTGGTCATTCCATGTCTAGGTCTCCCAGAAATTTGTATAGAAGTTGGATATACAGTCTTAAATGTCCCTTTAAGAATTTCCTCTGGTCACACTCTTAAAGTGTGGCAGTGCTCTGTCATCCTTTTGCCCGATGACTTGTGCTCTGTCATCCTTTTGCCCTGGTTTCACCCAGGCAGCTGCTAGAAATCGGGAATACCTCCCTCTTCATTGAAGAAAAGTGAGGCAAAATATGATTCCATTCAGTGGCTGTGTCTTACTGGCCAGAGACAGATTCATGGAAGTAGACAAATTCATACCTACAATCTAACCTAGCAACCAGACTCTACCTGAACCCCTACTTTGCTTCTTAAAAATTACATGCTATTCTTCATGGTATCAGTTAGGGGGCAGCAGAAATCATGGCTTCCTTTGCTGTCTAAAGGATGCTTTCAATTTGGAGATCTTAAAGTTGTTATGTATTGTATTTAAATATTACTTCATATAACCTGGTCTGGTAGTTCCTTCTTGCACCAGCTGATGATTTTTGAGAGCCAACCACTCACCTAGTAAAGTGCTTATAATTCACTACTGAGCAAACGTGAACCCAAGTAATAAATTATCCTGTGTAATTACTGCACTCTGCCTTAGCTGAGCCAGTTTCATCACTATCTAAATATTACAAAGCCCCAGACTTCTCTTTTGGTCTGACATTCTGTCTCTCACACATGCTTAAGTAAGCAGCTTTATTTTGACTCCTTAACATACCTTAAGGATGGGACTGCAAATAAAGGGATGAGTGAAGACATCTATAAAATTGCTTCTGCAAGGGCTACAAGATGCTGGTTTAAGAGGATGAACTATAAGCTCAGCCTGTGGTAAAACTTTTTTTCCTGATATATATACATTATGGAGATGCTACTTTTTCAGCTATTTACCAGATATATAAAAGTGGTGAATGCTGAATTTGAACCTGGGCAGTCCAGCTGCAGGACCCACACACTTAACTACCACCTTTAAGTACATCTTTAAATAGACTTTCTCACATTTCAGATTCCTGGGGTGCAGAGCCTGTACCCTTGGTAACCATGAAGCTGTGTCCACCCAGATTATTTGGGTTCTCTTCATGATGGGCTGTCCTCTCCAGTCAAATGCCACCAGGGCCAGAGTAAACCAAGAGTCATTTGGGATGCTGTGGTTCTAGAAACTGCCTCCATCTCAAGTCCAGGAAGAAGCTGTTTTGAGGAAGACTTGCCTCTTGGGACAAGGACTGTTGGTGAGATTTGGCCTTTATATGCCTCCATCTGAAAACTAAGGTTTTCTATGAGAATTTGGATTGAAGTTTAGAGATGATTGCTCAGAGGGGGAAAGTGTGAAATGGTAATCGCTTTCATATGACACTTGAGAAATGTTATAATAAAACTGAGTAAATTGTAGTATGAGTTAGCCAGTCCTTTGCCTAATGATGTCACCCACTTTCTGCTTCCTCCAGCCTATGATTAATAAAAGGAGGATTATTACAGTAACTCACTCCTAGTGGGCAGCAGTGACGTCAGCAGCAGCTGAGCAAACTGACTACATTTAGTCGTGCGTGTGTATGTGGGCATTTTTTTCCCCCTGTGACTAACATGAAGCTAACAGCATCTAATAAAACAAAAGCTCCCTGAAATTTGAAGAACTTAATGGGTGAACTCTTTTCTACAGGGAGAACCATTTTAATTATTCTCATTTCATAGTTAAATGATGTTGGAATTGGCCAAAATTACATGATTAGCTTTCTGCCCCTGTTCATTAAGTCATCACGAATTAACCCCTGGCCTTTGGGAGGGAGGTTTTCTGAAACTTTTTCCCTTCTAATAGAATGGCTCTTCATTTATCATTCTATCTCATCTTTAAAGAGGAACTCAGTGAGTATTAAGAATAGAGACTGTGGCCATAAGTTATTTTTTTGCAAGTTCAAGACTAGTTGTAGAATACAGTAGCTCCAGTTAAACACTCAGAATATTATTTTTAATTAGTTTGCTTTTCCAAGCTGATAAAAACTAAGAGAAGTCCTGCTTGCTATTTTGCCTTTGCAAGCTTGACCTTCCTAAAATTAGAGTGCAGCACCGGGAAATACTTACTAACCGAGATGAGCCACTGCCAGAGCATGCTCTCAGTGTATGTGAGAGTACACAGGTCCTGGAACAATGGTGTGCCGTGGTGTAGCCTGAAAGCACCTCAGAGGGCTCCAAGAGGCCGGAATCTTTGGACTCTTTCGATCAGTTCATGAGGAAGACAGCGACTTACTGATAAATCTCACACACACACACACACACACACACACACACACACACGACTGCCTCCAGCTTATTCTGCTTTCCCTTCTGAAGCTATAATTTGGGAACAGGTTGTGGGACAACTGTGTGGATAGGCGAATCTGGATTTCTGCCCCTGTATCTAAGTCCAGTGGAATCTAGATGCTAAACCTATATGTCCTCAAGTCAGTAACATGACACTTATTACCCAAGGGAATCCAGGTGAGAAAAATGATTACAACAGCTGTTATATGTTCTTTTGTGAGTACTTCTCTTAATCTTCTAAAGCAATAGGACAAACAACTGCTATTGCAGATGTTTCCTGATTGAATTAGAACTTAGCTATGATAATCAATTTCAAAATACATGTTGATCAGGAAGGACTTAGAGGGTGTAATTATTAATTTGAGTTAGTGCTGTCTTTTCTACAATATATGTTTTCCTATGGAGGTTAGAAATGATTATTTCTCTCTATATATTAAAATTTTCACAAGTACTAAATAGTTACTTCTTGGGCAGAAA
>NW_006494608.1:3792292-3799884 GCF_000325575.1 Pteropus alecto | reverse complement strand
AAACCGCTCAGACAAGTGAACATTAATCCTTCCTGTTTTCAGGGGAAACAAGGAAGATCCAGACTCAGACCCCTGAAGGGAGAAACCAGGGAAAAGGAGAGAAGTAGATGGAAAGGGTAAGAGACACAGGCTCCTTCAGCCCCAGAGAGAGGGGATTCTGGCCGATCGGCTTTATAAAATCTACCACACACACCACACAACCACACATACAGACCATAATGTATGTACACACACACACACACACACACACACACACACACACACACACACACACACACGACTGCCTCCAGCTTATTCTGCTTTCCCTTCTGAAGCTATAATTTGGGAACAGGTTGTGGGACAACTGTGTGGATAGGCGAATCTGGATTTCTGCCCCTGTATCTAAGTCCAGTGGAATCTAGATGCTAAACCTATATGTCCTCAAGTCAGTAACATGACACTTATTACCCAAGGGAATCCAGGTGAGAAAAATGATTACAACAGCTGTTATATGTTCTTTTGTGAGTACTTCTCTTAATCTTCTAAAGCAATAGGACAAACAACTGCTATTGCAGATGTTTCCTGATTGAATTAGAACTTAGCTATGATAATCAATTTCAAAATACATGTTGATCAGGAAGGACTTAGAGGGTGTAATTATTAATTTGAGTTAGTGCTGTCTTTTCTACAATATATGTTTTCCTATGGAGGTTAGAAATGATTATTTCTCTCTATATATTAAAATTTTCACAAGTACTAAATAGTTACTTCTTGGGAAGAAATCCCGGCATTTCTGAATCATTCGGAAGTTGACTGAGGCCTTTGGTTCCAAAATGACCATTTACCTGAGGAGACTGATTCACATGTTGGAGTCAATGAGATGGCGTCAGAGTCTAAGACATTCCTCTCATGGCTCTCTTCATTTTATAACAGTTTCTGACCGACCTCCTCCTTCTGAATGATCCAGGTCACTCAGAAACTAAGTGATGAGTCAAAGAAGTTGACCTCATCATGCAGAGGATGGCATTTCACGTGTAATAACCAAGTTTGATCCAGGCAACCCCTTTTGTGTGTTTCACCAACATTCATTGGTTATTATTACTATTTTTCGTGATGTGGGCCCTTCATAATAGTCAGCCAGTACTCACAGGAAAGCAACATCTAAAGGGGCATGGCCTTCTTTCAATAGTCATACCACTTCCTTTGAAAGAGGAAGTTTGGAGAATAAAATCTTGCTTGGAAGATGCACTAGGATTTAGCAATGCACTCTGTTTTATCTCTGGATATCGATAGTGTGTCATTTCACCTATTGTATTAAACAAATAAAATCAAGCTACATTATATTGGCTTGCTCTGAGAGAAAGACATGGTAATCTCTCTTTTGTGAATTTTACTTTAGAGACTTCTCTATCGCATGGATTTACCTTATACTGAATTGCTAAAATGAATAACTTATTCCTCATCCACTTACTCTTTTCCATGAGTTTGTTGCCTCCTAACAACTTGGGTATGGGCTAGCTCATCTCATTTTTTTGCTGGTCACCAAGATTCTGCTTTTGGTTAGAACACAAAGCCAACAGGAAATGTACTGAGGCTACACTGGAAAGCTGGTTGGGACAACAGTAACATTGTTGAAGAGGTATTCTTACTGTGTCAGTGTCTGCTGTGTGGTGTGGGCCTCCACTAATCAGGAAGCACAAGACACAGGAGGAGGCAGAATCATTAGAATTATTAATACTTTACATAGTTGCCAAGGCCCCTTGGAGCATGGATGGGAAGAGAATTAGATGAAACTTTAAAATTATAACTCTAAAGCAGGGTTTCTCAACTGTGAAACAAACAACATTTGGCCTGATAATTTTTCTGTTATGCTGGCTGTCCTGTGCATTGTAGGATGTTTAGCAGCATCCCTGGCCTCTACCTACTAGCTACCAGTAGCACCTCCCCATTTTGTTATGCCAAGCAAAAATGTCTTCAGACATTGCCAAATGTCTCCTGGGAAGCAAAGTCACCCCTGTTGAGAACCACCGCTCTAGACTGAAGGATAATAGTTTATTTACCGTTTTTTTTTTTTCTTTAAATTTCCCTAGTCATTTTTTTCCTAGCACCTGGATTCCCCCTGTTCAGATAAGGCATTTCCAAATTCTTTGAACACACTGCACTTATACATAGTACAAGGTCTTGTGGGATATTCTGGTAATTTTCAGAGAAATGTGAAATTTAGGAAGACAATTTTGGATTAACTATTTCTGACTTTTGTTTTCATATGAATTCTGGAGGAATTTTAATGCATCTTTGTGTGCGTGTGTGTGCGTGTGTGTGTGTTTAGCTCCATTCATTGATTTAACTTAAAAGCAAACAGCTTCCCAGTTCAATTTTGAATATGAAATGCTGACGGTTCTTTGTCCCAACTATGTCTACCTAATGTACAGCCCAAGTGATAGGCAGGCTCTGGCTGTCCAGGAAACAGGCAGAATTTGCCAGCCCATATTCAACCTAAACTGTTTGAGTTGACTCCGGAAATCTTGCTGCAGTAAATATCACTCTGATCCTGCCCACGTTTTCTGGATTCTGAGCTGTATCTCAAGGAAGTCACTGCTCCCCAACTAGGCAAGGCTTTCCTGCCTTGAGCCCAGAATAACACATCAGCTGTTGTGAACACCTCGAGTCCTTTTGATTTCTCTCCATAGTCACGTTTTATGTTCAGTTTCCAGACAGGATGAACCAGAAATCATGCTTTTTTGGAAACAGATTTTTCAAAGGAAGGAATTAAAACACCCTGAGTTGTCAGCAGCTTAGTCCATACTCTGAACTCCCAGCTTCATGCCATTTCAGCTGAATCAAATGACAACTTCCCAGTCACCTGCTAGGGGTGTTCACGTCCCCTGGCATGTATTTTTCACTGAATAACAGCAATGCATGAGCTACAGCTAAAATAACAGAGCCATGAAAAACAGTTCCTTTTTCTAGGGCTGTCTCCTTATTCCAGGACTAGTGAGCAAAGAGACCAATTAATAGCATGGATGGAAGCCGAAGGACATACGGTTTGTTTGAGAAGAAAAATGAACATTCTTGCTTCTTGCTCTATGCCAACTTCGTATGGGGCCAGCTGTTGCCATGGGTAAACACCACTTTAGGTTAGCCACACCCTAAGGTGTATGTCACCACGGGCCACAGGGAGGCACAGAGATGCTGGTCTCTCCACTGGTTGCATCACTGAGCTCTTATCCTTAAAGGAACTTTGTTTTTGATCGGCTCACTAATTGTGATTGAAAACACCAGCTCCCCAGCAAGGCACAAGCCCTGGAGTTAGCAGCAGCAAGACAGGCCCTAATTGCTCCATTTACATAAAAGTAGAAACATACAACTTCTAAATATAAATCTCTGGCACGTCGTGCATTTTGCAATTACAGTAAAATAAGGTACCACAGCTTCCTTTCCTGAGCCTTGTCGCAGCAAGCTGCTTCGCTGGGTTCTCCTGGGGCAGCTCCTCTAGGCAAGAACAGAGCCCTGTAAATGCTCCAGCTAGGAGTCGGGCGCTTTGTGAAGTGGCCAATCAGGCCGCCTGCACTAGGTGGAAAATGCGGTGGCACCGGGCCACTGTGCTAGCGCAGTAGCTGGTAGGACCCAACTCCACCATGGGATAGGGGCGTCAATACCTCTGTCGCACCTCTGTCCGCTCTGCAGCCGGCCCGCAGGTTCCCATCCTGGTGCCTGACATTGGCTGTGCTTTCAGCCCTGGCACTAAGGGCCGGTTCAGAGATTCCCAGATGCACTCACTGAACATGGATTCCCCCCCCTCCCACCCCCTCTAAATTCTTTAGCTGCCAAAAGGCGCGGGGTGGGGTGTGTGCGTGTGTGTGTGTCGGGGGGGAGAGATCAAAAGCAGCTCTGGAAAGAAGTTGCCCTGTTGGTGCTCTGGGTAAAAATAGAGGCGGCCGCTCCGCACGGCTTGGCGGCCGCGTTCTGGCGTGATCTCCGGGAGCTGCCAGCAGGTGTTGCTCAAGGTACGGTAGCAGTCTAGCAGCCGGCCGCAGGGCCGGGGGTGAGGAGCTGCTGGGGGAGGGGGCAGGAAGTGAAAGAGAAACCAAACGGAGGAAGGGAGAGGAGATGCTTGTCGGGAGCTGGGCTAACCAGCTTTCCCTGGACCCTGGAGTTTGGAAGGGGAAAGATCACTCCCAGTCCAGAATATTCGACAGAAGTCAGCTTCCTCTACCACCCCTACCTTAATTTCCAAAGAGTTGAGAGGCATTTCCAGTGTGTCTCCGCTCTGAGGCTGGGGATTCAGGTGGTGAATTACATCACAGCTGGTGGGCTGACCTGGCAGGTGGGCATCTGATGGCACACCCGGTCTGAGTCACACAAGCAGGGTGGCTCCTCTAGTCAGGTATCTGTAGATAACTGTGACACATGTTTAGAAAGGCAACTCAGAAATGGATCCCACTTTATAGATGAGAACACTGAGGCCTGAGGGTACATGGTTAGTAAACAGTGGGGGTTGGGTCTCATTCGGGTTCATTGTGTGCCCCCAAACTCATGAACATGGTGGTATTTCCAGAACACCAGGATTCATGCATGTGGGAAGAGGTGAGTTTAGATGCCCTGAGAGCCATTGCTTTTGTCCTCAGGGGGCTCATCAAATTGGGTGGGGAGGTTCCTTTCTTATAAAGAGATTGAGTCTATCCAAGTCTAAACTGATGATCAGGTGTGGTGTTAGCCAACACTGATCCTGTTTCCATCTTTCCTTCTCAGATTCCTTCTGTTCCTTTACAATTTAATGCTTTAATTTTCTACTTCGTTTCTGCATATACAGTTCTTAGAATACTCTCTACCCCCATATACAGTTTGGTATCCACACATTTTCTGTGTTCAGCCACGGCAGATCCCCTTATACAGAAAAATTTCTGGTGTCCTAAAGGAACCTGCTTAAAATATAGATCAGGAGGCCAGAGCCTCTATATTTTGCATGTGGGCACAGTGAAAAGTTTATTTTATGCATGTTAAATCCTGGACACAAAACAACATATCTGGTCATATGGCTTTCATTAGCTCCCAGTTTTGCACATTTTATTCAACTTGTCATGAGGACCCAGCTTATGCTTCAGTTGTACTCCTCCAAACTACCCTTCTCCTCTATTCTTGTCTGAAGAGTCCTTCCTCCTGTGTTATTTCCCATACCTACTAACACTCCCCTCCCCACGCACAAAGAAAACCCTGACGAACTTAACCCCTATTTGAAGGAATGTTCACGTCTGTTCATTAATTTCATGTTATGTTTGTAAGAATTTAGAAATCATAGGACTTGAAGTTCTGATAAAGAAGAATGATGGATGAGAATCTTTTTTCCTATTAGATTAGGATTCTGAAGACCTGGGAAAGATATTTACAATGTTCACTTGCAGAGAATGACTATTTTCAAAGTTGTTGGTGATAAATGATTTATGAAGCAGGCATTCAATTTCAAGATGTAAAATAATAGAGGAAGTCTGGCGAGGGGAGATCATCATCATATAGGTATACATATTTTCCTATTTTTTCTCACTGAAATATCTTATTTTAAGTAAAATTAGAATACCTATAAAGAGCACTGTGAATTTCATGCCTGTAAGAAACAATAAAATACTTTGCAAATAGAAGCAACTTCATGAAGTAACAGATGTTTTATGTGAAGACATAAAACTGAACCTGAATATAATGAGAAGTGTGTGTGCAAATAGTAAAAGAAAAGTTGGAAGTTGGACACTCGATGAGATATAGCTGCTCGATTCTAGTATTTTTCTAAAAAGTAGTCTAGTTAGTCAGAGGTTTAACTGGCTCAGTGATCACCCAGTAGTGTCACAGCAGCTAGGAAAGGCTTTCCATTAGATAATGATTATGAAATATGTCTCACACTGGAAAAACCAGTCATCTGCTGATGTCATGCTGATTCTAACCAATCCTAAACAAAGCCCCAGCCCTCCTCTGTTTGAGTGGTACCAAAGCGTGAGTGTACAAGTAAGTAGTACAGTATAAAACTTCACAGTGCCAATTCCATGAAGAGGAACTTGTACAGCTCTTACCACACGACACAAGAGGCTGCTGGTGAAAGAGAGAGCACCGGAAAGGTAATGCTTTTTTAACTCTTACTTGTGAGCTATAGTCAGAATGGTTAGAAGGAATTTTACAACTTATTGGTATTTTCATGCACATTGTGATTTGTACCTTTTCATATTATTCAGGCAGGTAAATAGAGCTTTTAATAGTAGAGCATGTAAAAATAGATTGTGTTTATACAACCAGTTCAGCACATATATAAAGTACATATGCCAAAAAGAAAGCTATTTTTTGAGTTGCATTTACAATAGTACATTTAGGGAACTCACACATAAATTTAGGGGACACAGAGAGAATCCACATACTGATAAGTTGCACTTATCTAAGTACTACTATTAGGACTCTTGAGTTGTTCAGAGTCATTAAACTTTTAGTTCTATTTCAGACTCTCTTGTAAAACTTAATTGGATTACAAAATGCTTTGGGTACTGTATATGTGACGCCAAATAGCTAGATTATGTTAAGTATTATATTTCAAAGATATTCTATTATACAATTATAATGCACATGCCCCCCTTCACCACCCCCCACTAAAAAAATGAGACTTTTTAGTGAATGCTGACAAAGTCTTAACAATAATAGCAGAGTAATTGGTGTTCCTGGAGGTGAAACCCCAAAGCTGATAGATAGCTTATAACACAGAAAGTCTTGCAAGAAGTTGTTTTGGGAAAGGGAGACAGTATATCCAATTGAGAAAAGCATTGTTACCTGTGCAAACTGTAATTTTAACTTAGGGTCATAAGTTTCTCACTTTCCTCCCCTGCCCTCAGGTCTTATGCTTATACTAATGACATTTATTGACTTTCCCCCCCAAACTGTATTGCTTGACTATAATGTTCTGAACACACTAGGTGTCAGATATAAGCTGACTGTATCTACAGAAACTGAGAGGGCTTATGTGTGGGAAAGAAACCCAGAGGGAAGGAAAGCTTTAACAGATGGACCTCTTAAAGATACTTCTGCAAGATAAAAGCAATAAGACAGAAAATGAAAAAAAGGGGCTGGGTGGGGGGTAGGGAGGAGAATAAAACAACTCAGTGGCATTGTTTAGAAATTCACATTTTTCTTTTTCTGTGAACACTGAAATCCATGATGATTTCTTCTGTGCTGTTTCTTTGAGAGAAAAAGAAGCCGTCAAGGGGCCAGTCCATGAACACACTGGTCCAGGATGGGGTGGGGATGGTCTGAAAAACTACCACATGACAGAGAAAATAATTTGCCAATATATTTTAGAGATTCTTTTTCCCATAGGGCCAGTTATTCAAGTCATAAGAGCTCACTATTTATGTAAAATGATGTGGGAAAGGGCAATTAAATTTTGCATTTTATCTGTAAAGTCAGGGCAAGTGGTGGTAGGCTATAATTTGTCAGTGTGAGTGTGTGCAGGGCAGGAGGGGCTGGTGGCTAAGGAGAGGGGAAAGCACTGCATATGACAAGAGCATGTAAAATGCTGCCTGCCTGCCTGCCTGCCTGCCTGCCTGCCTGCCTGCCTTGCCTGCCTGCCTTGCCTGCCTGCCTTG
>NW_006494608.1:3781891-3790431 GCF_000325575.1 Pteropus alecto | reverse complement strand
ATAGAGCTGGGAAAAGTAGAGTATGCCATATGACCCCAGACAAAAGTTCTGTTGCCCTCCCCTAAGATTGCCAGACGGTGATTACTACTCTAAACATTTAAATATGAATGAATGGGGAAACAAAGATATCCAGGTTCCTCAGACTATCTTTCAGTGCCCACCGGCATTTTATAGCTGGGAAAAGTAGAGTATGCCATATGACCCCAGACAAAAGTTCTGTTGCCCTCCCCTAAGATTGCCAGACGGTGATTACTACTCTAAACATTTAAATATGAATGAATGGGGAAACAAAGATATCCAGGATTTCCTCAGACCAGAAAAATTGACTGGCCCTAGCAGCACAGTGGGCCTCTGGCCTCTCTACCCAACCTTCCAAACTAGTTTCCAGTCCTCCAGGACCCCAAGCCCCACCTTACAGGCAGGTGGGCTTTGAGACAACTAGGACTGTGGCTGGGGGAGGGGGTAGAGGGGCAGACCATTTCAATCAAGTCATCCCTGCTGATTTAGACAGTGCATTTACTTGGGGTTTTCTTTCCCCTCCAAAAGAGGAAGAAGGTGAAGCAAGGGGACTGGGCAAAAGCAAACAACAACAACGACAACAACAATAAAAACCAGTAGAACAAAATTAGAATGATTTCTTTTAGAAAGGAAAGTAGAACTCCAGAGAACGGTGGGTGATATTTGAAGAGAGGTGTGTGTGAGGGAGCAGTGAGCAGAAGGAAAGCAGCCTGTCAGAAAACGGGCTGTCCCTCCCCTTCCTAATCACAGCTTTTACTCACAAGACAAACTCCCTCCCTCTCCCATTTACTCACTCACTTAGGGCCAATCGTTCTCTCTCTCCCTCTCTCTCTCTCTCTCCCTCTCTCCCTTTCTCCCTCTCTCCCTCCCTCTCACTCCCTCTCCCCATTCTCTCCCTCTCTCTTCTGTCCCTCTCTTTTCTCTCTCCCTGTCTCTCCCTCCCATCTTCTCTCTGTCTCTGTCTCCCCCCCACCCTGCTTGACCTCCCTCCCTCCCTCCTTCTCTCTTACTCGGAGACAGTCAGAACTCTCCTCCCTGAGAGCCACAAACCTACAGCACTGACTGCATTCAGAGAGGGAACCTGCAAAGAAAACTTCACAGAAAACTTTTTGTTCTCGTTCCAGAGAATTTGCTGAAGAGGAGAAGGAAAAAAAAACCAAACCAAACCAAGCCAAACAAAAAACTTGTGCGTAAGGGGGTGGGGGGTGGCAAGAAAGCAGGGCCTTTAAAAAGGCAACCACAACAACTTTTGCTGCCAGGATGCCCTTGCTTTGGCTGAGAGGATTTCTGTTGGCAAGTTGCTGGATTATAGTGAGGAGTTCCCCAACCCCGGGATCTGAGGGGTACAGTGCAGATCCCGCCTGCCCGTCCTGTGCGCTGACCACCCTTCCCAAGGATGTACCCAACGCTCAGCCGGAGATGGTGGAGGCCGTCAAGAAGCACATTTTAAACATGCTGCACTTAAAGAAGAGACCCGAGGTCACCCAACCGGTGCCCAAGGCTGCGCTTCTGAACGCGATCAGAAAGCTCCATGTGGGCAAAGTAGGGGAGAACGGGTACGTGGAGATAGAGGATGACATCGGAAGGAGGGCTGAAATGAATGAACTGATGGAGCAGACCTCAGAGATCATCACGTTCGCGGAATCAGGTGGGTGCCGGCACTGGGGGTGGGGGATGTGTTTCTCTCATAGTCCTAGAAGCAACTTCTTTTCCCTTTAGCTATAAACTGCCTGGGAGGGTCAATAGTTATTAGGTAGGTATTAGTAGCCAGCGGGTAGAAGAGAGGCTGGGGACTGGGAAGGAGAAGACTTTGCAGAAATGGAATTTTGATTGAGCTCTAGCTGGAGATGGCTAGCTTACACTTGCTAAACTCCACCAGTCACTCGGAGAAGGCTCTAGGGCCAGTCTGGAGCTGAAAGCCAGTCTGTGAGCAGCTCCCTCAGCCTGCCTGTGTAACCAGGTCTGAGCAGCCTGTTGAAAGCCCCGGCATGTTTGGGTGCTGGGGGACCCCATCCAAAGTTTTTATTGGAGGTGGAGGTGGGAGTGCGGAGTGCAGGATGGGGTAGAATGGCACAGATGAAGTCATTGTCTTAAAACAAACCTTCCCTTTAAAAGTCCAGTCAGGGGCCACATCAGAGAAGCAGGGCAAATTTATTAGTGACGGTCATTTGTATCTTTAGAAACTGTCTATAAAAGCACAGGAATCACATTCTAGGCAGTAAAGAGTGACTTTGAGGGGCATTTGACATTGAACCAGCAGTCACTTTTGGAACAATGACTTTTGCTCTCTGAACCGAGGAAAAAAAGAGTTTTGTTCTCTGTAAAGTTACTATGAGCTCTCTGCCAAGGAATGCAACCTTGACAAAGTGCTCTCAGATACTACACTGAACTCTCACTCAATCCTTAAGAGGAATAACTTTAATAAATAGATTCTAATCGTTGGCTCAGGACCACACTAACCTGTTGCCGAATAGAAAATACCTGTCAAAAGTGGAGGTGGAGACCTGGAGGCAGGTTATTTTTACAGTTATGTGACATAGATCCTTTCCCATGTCTACAAGCCCATGCATGCCCAGACGATGTGTTAATACTATGTCACTTTCATGGTAATGCCAGGCTAAGGAATCTTATCCCTTGCCAAATCTATTTGAAAGTAATGCCATTGTTTCGTTTGGTAAAGCATATGGCCAGTAAAGTATGTGCAAGGGCTCCCAGCATTTCTGTTTAAAAGTTTGCTGCAGCAGCAGTATAAACAATGAATGCAACACTCAGAATTTCCAATCCTGAAAACCTGTTGACTCAGATGTTCTGTTTTCAAGAAAACTTTTCAAGACCTGGCATCCTTTTGGGGGAGCAGATAGCCTGCTGGCTTCTTGGCTTCCCCCTGTAGGAGAAGCCCTGGTGTCCTGCAAGCTTCCTGGCAGGGCAGTTTAGCTCTCTCACCAGAAGCTTCTTTTAAAGATGGTCTTAACTTGCTTTCCCTAAAACTCTTTCTTGATGCAGGCCCCCCCCACCCCAAAGTGATAATTATAACTGTATCTTTTGAAGCTTTTTGAGAAAAAAAGTCAGGTTAAGTTTTCAAGTTGCCGCTCAATTTTTCTCAGCCTTTCCTGGTGCAAGGTAGTAAAGAAAGTGCTTAATGACACTGGGTCCCATGCAAGGGAGTGCAGTCGAAAAGGTCTGCTCTCTGTCTTGACACACTGGAACCCTATGTATGTTTTTATATACCAGTTGCCATATGTGGATGGCCTTAATTGCAGCTTCTCCAAAATTGGCTTTACAATATCATATGACTAAGTATACCTATGCCTTTGACCACTAGTAATATACACCTGATGCTAGCAATACATATTCCCCTCTTTCTAACTTATCTGATTTGTATAGCAAACCACTCTCTTCGCATTAGGAAATTTTGCAGATTTTTGCGGAAAGAATATGACTTTTTACATTTTTCTTATTTACAGCCTTTATCTCACTGCCAATCTTTTTCTCAGTTATTTGAAATCTTGTAATTTTTAAAAACTTTTTTGTTAGGTGTTCAGTTTGAAAGAAATTGAGCTACTTTTTAAAAGCGATTCATTTGGCCCACATGTTGACTAAAGTTTAAAGTTTGGAAAACTCCTCCTGGTTGAGTTTACAACTTGACTTTGGGTGAGCCGTTGGATTCTTAGAAAAGGTTTATTCCACTTGCTTGTTTTTCTCTTCTGAGAAGTTTCACACACCAACTTCAAGTTGATCCAGTATGATTTCATAGATTTAATGATTGCTGTATGAACAATCTACTCTAAGTAGAGTACCATGTAAATATTTTGCTATTTTCCTGGGCAAAGAGATTTATCATCTGAGTGAATATATGAAAACCTCTTGTTGTTTTTGGACCAGTCCAACCATAATAAAATTCAGACTACATCAAATGTCAAGATTTTTGTAAAATAGCAAAGGGCATTTATTTTTCTTTTATTTATAAACTATTTTGTACAGCATAGGCTCCAGTCAATAAGTGTCACCTGCATGCATGCTACAGATACAAACCCATAGATGTATCTTTTAACTTCAAGATTCCTCAGTTGGTGAGTCATGTTTAATTTTTGCCTCTAATCTCCTTGATGGTTGAATAAGCCAACACATGGCCACAGCAGTTGAGGGACTACAAAAGCTCAACTGACTAAAAGTCTTTGAACTGAGTCTCTCCCATTGTGCTCAGGTGGAAAGTGCTCATCTTTGTAAAACTGGTATAAGTTGTTATTGACTAAGCAGCCAGGAATCACTCTCAAGCTCTCTGAAATTTATTCCAAGAAATAAAAAATAATTTTCTTTTTATTTATGTCACTTTACGTCAATTGTCATCGCATTCTTTGCGTGGCTGGCACAGAATCCTCTGTGTTTACCTTAAAACCTTAAAGGAAAGAAAGAAGAGACGGGGCAGAGCCAAGCCAACTCTCACTGTAATTGTCACTGAAGCTAAAATCAATGACCTTCTTGACTGCAGTATCTTATTTCAATTTGTGGCAATAGCTGGTCAGTCAATGTACAATGACAATATATCACCGAGTCTCCTTATGCGCTTTATCTGCTGATTCCAATAATTAAGTTGGCAGTTGATAGCACTTGTTGAAGAAAGACAAATGAAACATTAGGAATTAGAGAATATTCAGATAGCCTGGGTGGTGTTGAAAGCAACAGATAACTCTCCCCTTTTGGAGAGTCTAGTTATAGAAGATTTGAGTTAGAAATGTACATTTCCCAAACAGGGGCCTAAGAAGGCTTGCTTGGATGACTGTTTCCCCCACCCCAAGAAAGTCATCTCAAAGTGGAGTTGACTCCCACCATTCCGCACCAGTCTTCTAAACTTTTCTGCAAATTACCCCTTCAACTGAAGGGTATCTTACACACTTTATTCTCTGAATAATGGGAAATGATTGGCCACAAGAGGGCGTATTCCAAAGACTTTTGCTCTTTACCAGTTAATATTTTGAGAAACACAGTTTCACCTACTGGAAGCCCCAGTCTGTAGTGCCTTAATCTTAGTGATTATCATTTTCATCTTATTCCTCTCATCCTCCTCAAAAAGTTAGGATTTTATGGGATGGGAGGAACACAACTACCTGTGATGTGTTAAATGAGACAGAAGGAAAGGAAATGGGAATATAGTGGTACATGTGAACTTTCCGGAGCTCTATGGAAGACAGAGGAATGATACATTTCGGAAACAAACAAAACAGTGCATGGGGAAATGTGACCATGAATCATCAGCAATACTGATCTGCTCACACATCTCCCTCTAATACGGCTGCTTGGGCTTTTGCAAATATGTCTTCCGTCTCCCCTGATTTTGTTGCCTAGTTTGCCTATATTTTATCAATGCTTTTCACCAGCAACAAATGACAACTGAATGCCAACGAGGAGAAAGAAGGCTATTTATTTAACGCCTTGTGGGAACGTGATGTACAGCTTTGGAGAATGTATTTGTTTCCAAACTGAGAGTGTGGAGAGAAATGGTGGAGAAATTAAGTGAAAAGAGGTGAATAGTAGTTTGGGGCTGCAGAGTAGGTGTATTGGAGTGGGGGAGGTGTCAGGGTAGAAATTCAGTTTTATTATTCAGAGACCTGGGAATAATACCTTCCCAGATACTTTTTGTAAACTTTTTGTAAAAATAGCTATTTGTCTTGGCTCTCTTTTACTAAAAATGTACTTAAGCATACTCTCTTAACTGTATTTCAGAATTCATACTCAACTGATTCCTAGATCCAAAATCAAAAGCATAAAAGTTTTCAGAAACTTTGGAAGAAGTTTCTGAAAGTCTGTGGGTTGAACCTTAAGAATGTTTCTACTTCTCTTAGGAACCTAAAACCCCTTTCTTTCTAAATATTTAATTTTTTTTCCCATTTCCGTTTAAATAGAAATGCAAGAATGTGGCTTAGCATTTACAATTCAATAGCAGATCCTAAGAAAAGATATTAAGGCTAAAAAAATCAATCAAGATAATTTATGACCAAACCTGCAGTTCTGCTACAGGCAAGACCCTTTACTGTAAATTAAAGGAGGCATAACCTTTATGACCTCACTTGCTGCCTCATGCAGCAACCCCTGGAAGCAGTCCAAATACAAAGTTAGTGCTTCAGAGAACACATATGCTATAACTGGTAGCTTTGTATGCTCCCACCAGTTTCTATACCATCTCTAAGCACAGTAAAACCTTGGCAAAAAATGGAAAATTAAAATAACAGCAGCATTTCACAGTGAGGCTTTTCCCCCCATGGTGGAGTTGAAATCCTCTATAAACAACAAGGCTTTCCACATTAACATCAGAGACATAATTATTACCCATACAGAGAAGAGCAGCGTACTTTAAGCAGCACCCCAGTGAGGAAAACAAAACAAAACGAAACACTGTGTGAGTATTGCTTATTTCATTGGAAATGTTCACGTGCTAGTCAGTCCACAGATCCGAATTGCTGGATTTGGGGGATGAGCATCATCTTGGTGTGGGGGAAGGGAACAATGAGTGGCTTGGCTGCTTAATCCTTGGCACGCTTGCTTTCGTGATTGACCTATTACAAACGCTTTTAAAATTCTGAAAGCAAAGGACAAACTGTTTTCAGGTGTTTTAACTTCCAGCTTCTAATCTTTCCTTTTTTCCAATCCCTTTCATCTGGTAACATTTCAGAGGTGTTCCCTGTAAGATGCAAAATTTAACCCTCCTACCCATTTTTATGCACTTTTTTCTCTCCCCTTGGTATAGGTCCACCGAGCTCATAGAGGTTTAAGTGATGGAATATTATCACACGTGGGTTTGCGTGGGACTTTCTTAGTGAATTACTCAGGCAGAGCAGGCTGTGATACAAGCCTTGCTCAGAAGCCTCAGGAGGGAAAAAATAGCACAGAGGATGAAAAGAATATTATCAGAGAGTAGATAATAAAAAGTTAGCAAAGCAACCAGCTATATCTGGTTAGATAGGTAATAGTGTAGGAACCCAGTGTGCACCTGTAGAAACTAATGCTGTACCTGCTCACAAAGCATCATGGGAAGGCTTCCATTTCAGGATTTTACAGCAGGAGATATATTTAAGTCAAAACCTGAAACTGATTAGTAATTGATCCTAAACCCCTCAGCCTTAGGCAATCTCCTTCCATTTTTTAAATTGTTATGAGTAGAGATTTGAAGAATGGAGCATCCTGAAAGCATCACTGCAGTATAGCAATCTCTCTGAGGTAATATACAAATAAAGGGAATATAACCAAGAGGCTATTTTTCCTACCTAAGAAATTTGAAGGCTGTAATATCTTTCTGAAGCCTACAGCCTTGATAAATATTAATTTCATCTCAGCTTCCAGCTGTCTCATTCTCCCCACCCCCTCCTGTAATGAAAGCTAAATGTAAAAGAAAAATATATGCACTGTTTAATAAAGTCAGAATACAATAGAACTTTTAAAATGTACCTGCATATAAGGTAGACATTAGGAAGACTTGATTCTCTCTCTTCCCCCTGTTCTCCTGAGCATTATGGCAACAGCATTTTCATGAAATTGGATCTCAGTTTTACTTTTTTCCTGATAAAATATCATGCAGTATACAAATAGCAGTTCCAGAAATGGACACCAGGAGAAGGAGGCGATAGGCATGTCAATTAG
This sequence comes from Pteropus alecto, assembly GCF_000325575.1. Taxonomy (NCBI): domain Eukaryota; kingdom Metazoa; phylum Chordata; class Mammalia; order Chiroptera; family Pteropodidae; genus Pteropus; species Pteropus alecto. The sequence continues at coordinate 3,782,781 of NW_006494608.1, read as the reverse complement.
TAAGGGGAAAATCCAAACGTCAGAAATATGGGGGAGAGATATAGCACGCAGGCAATGATGAGAATACAGGGAACAGTCTTTCAGCTAAGATAATGAAACTTATGTGTGAATCAGCACCGTTACTCTCCACAACACCAGGCAATGCCATACAGTTAATTATCCACCAGGACCAGGATGAAAGTCATTTTATGATGACTCTCTGATCCTAATATAACAGCATCTGACAGATTGAGCCCCCTCTAATGAGTACTCTCTTTGTACAATCCTCTCTCAGGAACACTAAATCATTTGCTTCCAAGTACAGCTGCCTGTGAAGAAGGGGTGGGGCTATCTCAAGCATTAGAAACCTGCTCTTGTGAAATGAGTGGCTGTCCTGTAGGCTGTTACTGGAAGTAAGTGGACTCACTGGCTCTACAAAAGCAATTTGCATATGCTGTCGACTGGTTCAAGTCTGCCAATTAGCCCTCCCTCGTCCTCTCTCCACTCAGCATCTGTAGATATTTCTGGATTTTATTTATGGAAGTCCAGTGTATGTGGGTCTGTGCTGCCATCTGTCCCCTCTCTTTACCTGAGGACCATCTACCTTTATCCTCAGGCCCTCCTTGTCAAGCACAGGTCAGAGAAGAGCAGAACCTGTGGGAATGAGTTATCTGAACCCAGTTCTCCCATCCTGTGGAAAAGTCAGTTTCTTTACTTTCACAGAAAGCTCTTTCCTAGAACACAAAACGCAATCTTGTACCTTCTGGCTTCTCTAATTTAGCAGCTACTATCTCTCTGTCTTTTGAGTGGCACCTTGTGCAGTTCAGGATTTCAGAAGCTGGACTTCATGAGGCAAAAGGGAGAGCAGCAGGGAGATTGTTAGCATTCTCCAGGGCAAAGCTTGTGCATTC
>NW_006494608.1:3779185-3781875 GCF_000325575.1 Pteropus alecto | reverse complement strand
GGCAGGAGTCTTCCCACTCTTTCAGGCCATTTTTGGGGGGGCTTACATGGCTTTGGCAGCCTTTTCCTCTGGTCTTGGGTGGACCCTACCACCTTAAAATCGGCTGCTGAACGTCCTCTTAAATGTAAATGATTAAGATCTCCTTCCTGGAATCTTCTTTTTCCTTTCTTAAAAAAAAAAAAAGAAGAAGAAAAGAAAAGAAAAGAAAAAGAAAAAGAAATGAGAACAGCAATCCACCCCCGGACCTTGACCACCACTAATTTTTAGGCAAAGGAGAATACTGGATTCACATTTTGTAAAAAAAGTCATCATGCTTCCTAAAAAAATACAGCTTCCCCCTCTAACTGCTCCTCACTCTGATGATCTAATCCTAAACCCAGCTTTATTTTTCATTTCAACTCCTGCCAGAGACATGAGGTCAAAAAACTCTCCCCACCACCACCACTGAGGCCATTATCCTAGCAAGTTTATGCAAAAATGCCAGAGAACCTTTCATATACATACACAGCCCTCCTTGGCCCTGGCCTAAGTGAATTTACCACTATCATAATCACACTGTGCAGAGTGTGTTAAATTAAGAACAGAATCCACAGTGCACAATGCACAGAAAAGCCTGCCTTCTGCTGCAGAGAACTTGAAACTGTGCCTAAAATTTATAGTACCGTAAACATCTCAGGGCGGAGAGTGATAAGTATGGCTGGATTTCCGTTAGCTATAGAAATCTAGGCAGGGAGACCCTCCTAGGGAGTTGTAAGTTCTAAGATGAATGTCTTTAAGATTGTTCTCGGATTTGTACACGGGATGCGTGTATTCCCAACAGTTATAAGCAGGTACATGTAGGAGGTGGTCATAAGAAGGTTATATTTTAAATACCACCAAATAGTACAGTGGAAATGAGGGAAAATATTTAATCAAAGGATTTCAGTCTGAACATTTGCTCCTTACAGTACTTGCAGGTGCTAATGGAAAGAGAAGGACTTTCTAATAGATGACTTTCTAACTGAGTGGTCACAAAATCCAGTTGCCCCACCAATGCAGAGATTTCCCCTTTATTGGAAGCAGTTGTTATAATTGGTACTTATTAAGCTGCATTAAAGGAAGGAGGGAAAAATTGGGGATACAGAGTTAGGAGGTAGGCCCCTCAATCTAATATAAACTCAATGCTAAGGATGTATCTATTTGTTAATAAAAATCAAGTAATTGCTAAACACTGGGCTCTGACATTGCACAAGATAGATAGGACCTCAGAGCTGGGCATCCTAAACTTGGATGTCAGGAGGGTAGGGGCAGAGATGTTAAGGAAGGCTTCTAGAGGCAGTGGTGTTGTCTAATCTGTAATCTGAAATCTTACTAAGAACAGCCAGTGAGGGTGGGATGTTGGGAGCAGGAGTATTCTAGGCAGAAAGGATAGCAGGTGTCACTGCCTGAAGGTGAGAGAGTGCATGGAGTGCTCACAACCTCAAACAAACACCCTGTGGCTGGACCACAGAGAATGGGACACAGGGAGAGAGCTGAGGTTGAAGGCAGGAGCAGTTCAGGTGGAGCCCAAAGTCCTGGGCAGTTTTTGTTTTAAACTGAGGGCAATAGGAACTCAGTAAAGAACTGTAAAGAGCAAGTGACATGATCAGACCTGCCTTTGGGAAAGATTCCTTTCCCACCTTTATGGAGAAATGATTGCAGAGGGCATTGGCTCCCTACTGGAGAGGCAGATTAAAGAGAAAGCTGATGCAGTGACCCAGGAAAGAAGTGATAGAGGAGTAAAGCAGGTTATGGCAAAGGAAAAGGAGGCTACATAGCACACAGACTAATGGGGCAGAAAGGCTGTTTGCATATTTGTGTGGGAATAATATTTCCATAGCTTGCTAGAGCTTACAATGTCTTTTCATTTATGTTATCCCATTTGATCTTTGTAAACCCATGGGATAATGGGTTAAATGTCATTATATCATTCCCACTTTATAGAAGATGACACTGAAATTAAGCACTTAGTCAACAAATGCAGATCTCCTAAAGCCCCCAGACACACTCAGATCTAGGCTCTCTTCTTTCTAGATCAAGAGTTGACCAATTTTTTCTGTAAAGTGCTAGAGAATAAATATTTTAGCTTTGTGGGCCAGACAGTCTCTGCTACAGCTACTCAACTTTATGTTAAAGTGCAAAAGCAGCTTTAGACAACCTATAAAGAAATGAGCATAGCTATGGTCCAATGAAACTTTATTTATGGGCACTAAAGTTTAAATTTCATATAATTTTTACATGTCATAAAATACTATTTTTCTTCATTCATTTAAAGATGTCAAAACCATTCTTATTGGCCTGTGGGCCATAGCTTGTTGATCCCTGTTTGAGATGATCTGTAACAGAGGCCCCAAGGTGACCTGAAGTTAGTGAGTAGCCACACACATGGGAACTAACTAATGTCCCTGCTCTCTCTTGTGCTGTGTTTCATCTTCAGGCACAGCCAGGAAGACGCTACACTTTGAGATTTCCAAAGAAGGCAGTGACTTGTCGGTGGTGGAGCGTGCAGAAGTCTGGCTCTTCCTAAAAGTCCCCAAGGCCAACAGGAACAGGACCAAAGTCACCATCCATCTCTTTCAGCAGCAGAAGCACCCGCAAGGCAGCTTGGACACAGGGGACGAGGCTGAGGCGGTGGGCTTGATGGAGGAGAGGAGTGAACTGTTGATATCAGA
>NW_006494608.1:3778530-3779171 GCF_000325575.1 Pteropus alecto | reverse complement strand
GCACGTGGCACATCTTTCCTGTCTCCAGCAGCATTCAGCGGTTGCTGGACCAGGGCAAGAGCTCCCTGGACATTCGGATTGCCTGTGAGCAGTGCCATGAGACCGGCGCCAGCCTTGTTCTCCTGGGTAAGAAGAAGAAGAAAGAAGAGGAAGGGGAAGGGAAGAAGAGAGCTGGAGGAGAAGGAGGGGCAGGAGGAGATGAGGAGAAGGAGCAGTCCCACAGACCTTTCCTCATGCTGCAGGCCCGGCAGTCTGAAGATCACCCTCACAGGCGGCGGCGGCGGGGCTTGGAGTGTGACGGCAAGGTCAACATCTGCTGTAAGAAACAGTTCTTTGTTAGTTTCAAGGACATTGGTTGGAATGACTGGATCATCGCTCCCTCTGGCTATCATGCCAACTACTGTGAGGGTGAGTGCCCAAGCCATATAGCAGGCACATCGGGGTCATCACTCTCCTTTCACTCTACAGTAATCAACCACTACCGCATGCGGGGTTACAGCCCCTTTGCCAACCTCAAGTCGTGCTGTGTGCCCACCAAGCTGAGACCCATGTCCATGCTGTACTATGATGATGGGCAAAACATCATCAAGAAGGACATTCAGAACATGATAGTGGAGGAGTGTGGGTGCTCGTAGAGTGCC
>NW_006494608.1:3776895-3778489 GCF_000325575.1 Pteropus alecto | reverse complement strand
CAAGAATTGTCCAGAGAGGACAGTGGCAAAATGAAGAAATGTTTAAAGTTTCTGAGTTAAATAACCAGAAAAATAGAAATTAAAAAGAAAAAAAAAACCTTAAAACAAAACCTGAAACAGATGAAGGAAGATGTGGAAAAATTCCCTATCCAGGGCTCAGAGATGAAGTAGTGAAGGAGATGGAAATAGGGAGGGACAGGGAGAAATGTGTATCCTTCATTTCTTCCCACATCGAAGTGATGATATCAGTTGCTTAAATAGGAGTATTGTCCTCTCCTTTTCAGTTCACTTTCAAGGTGGGCCTCGAAGTCAACTTGGCTAGTCTGCAGTAATGTGGGCTAGCACAACCCAAATAACATCTAGAAAGCCATTAGTTTGAAAGGGCCAGTTACAGGCACTTTCCCACCCAGGTCGTAAGATATGTCTGTGTGACCCCTCTCTCTGTGTATATCAGCACGTGCACACACACACCACTCCCCCACCCCACCCCACAGACACACACAGACACATAAACACACAGAGGCATTTCTACATTCCATGTACATACACATACTGGTAAGAGAACAGTAGTATGCAGGTGGTCACACTTTCTTTTTCTGCACCACTTTTGCAACAAAACAAAAGCCAACATAAAAAAATTGGAACAAGAATGGGAAGAGTGAAAGATCAAGGAGAAAAGAATACCAAGTTACATTTCGTTAAGGTGCTTATGATCTTAGAACTATGCAACCTAATAGGTTTGAAACTGTTTACCTGAGAGAGAACAAAAAGAGAGACTTTTTTGTATTGGAAGTAACCTGATCAATTTTTATTTTCTTCAAGGAGAGATACTTGAAAGGAATATGTTTGTCCATCTGTTGGATCCAAACATTTCTATATTTTGTAAATGTTGTTTTTTATCGTTTACTATTTGCACTACAATGGTGTTTGACCTGTCCAGTCTTTATTTAACAAGTATTTTCTTTGGGTGTGGGTGGGGGTGGGGTTAAGAGCTGCACTTAATGTGAGCTATAAAAGAACTGCTACAGCACACAAAATAGCTATTTTTATTATTATAATTATAATAATTATTATTATTTTGTACCTTAAAAAATAGACACATACACCAAAGACATTTGTGTGAGCCTTTAAACAGTCTGTCTGTGGTTGGTATCATTCACCATCAATGAGTCAGGGGTTGGGATTCAAGGTTGAGTAGGGTGGATTGTGTTCAGGCCTAAAAGACCTGAGAAGTTTGGTTTATTGACTCCTTTTACATCTATGAAACAGGACATTTCATACTGGATGTACAGTAGTTGTACACTGTTGGATATCAAGTTCAATCAAATTCATGAAATGCTACATGCTTGTATGTGTATATATACATTGCTTGTGCATATGCATATCTGTGTGTATATATACATGTATCACATCATGTCCATACACATTTTAAGCACTTCAGGCTGTCATTTTTTAATGTTCTTAAAGCAATGAATGTTTATGTGCAAAACACAGTATTTTTAAGAAGGATAGGCTATAGTTTTTGCTTCTACTCTGAACTAGGTGGGCACATTTCAAAAGTTTGGAAAAAGCCTGGAAATTCTAGTGACTATTC
>NW_006494608.1:3760001-3776880 GCF_000325575.1 Pteropus alecto | reverse complement strand
CAGGGATCCAATTCCCTCCTCTTCTTTGTCCCCGACCCCCGTCCTACAAGTTATTTTCTGTAGGAAAAATGGGAAACATGTTCATCAAAGCTCTAGGCTGATTTTTTTTTTGCAAGTTATATTTATTATCTATTGGAATCAATCTTAAATCAGAAGCTTTTTCAGAAAAAATTTTAATCTTTAGTCCAGAATAAAAGAGTTGGGTATAATTTTTTCTTTTATGATTAAGGCCTTGTTGGGAGAAATGTTAACTGTACAGTTGGGTAAATTATATTGTTGCCACTAGTTAAAAGATAAATAATTTAGGGAGGGTGTAAAGATAATGGGAGTAAGGAAGAGAACAGTTAGGAGGCAGGGATGGGGGCAAGAGTTAAAATCCCTACTAATTTACAGCCAAAACTCGATATATGTTTGTATGTATTGATTTAGATGCAAAATGGAAAAAAAAACCCATTTTGTTTTATAAATATCAAAGTACATGCTTAAAGCTAAAGTTTTACTAGTTTATTCCACAATATTTAGCTTGCCTAAAACACCTATAAGTTATTCATTTACATGCTTTTTAAAATACAGAGCCTTATTTTTACTGACTTGTTTGAAGTTTGCAAAAGTGAAAAAAGAATTGTCAAATTACTTTAATGTCATTACCTGGCAGATACACTTGCTACAGTCTGGAAGTATACCTTTTCTTATGCAAGAAATACAACATGTACTGTAAGAGAGTGGATTCTAATAAAGTATAATTAAGAGCATGCAAAATTGGTACTTACTTCCTCACTCTTAACCATTGATCAGGAAATCAGGCAAGTGGGGAAGGTGTAGTTAGCAATGTTCAGCTTTACAAATTTTCATGAAAAGTGTTGAAGGCCTTTTGAATTGCCTCTTAACTGGTAGTGAACCTCATAGTGTAACCTATGAAAGTAGAATGAGGAACCAAGTACTGGTTCACTACACAATTGCAGAGATGGCCAAGGCTATGGAAAAGCAAGAGGTTACAAAGACAGCTGACATGTATGCCATATCCAATATATATGCCATATCCAATATATATGCCATCTTTTTAAGCGCTTTATGTCCTCAACATATTGGGAGTGAGATAGAGTTTGATTAGTGGCCTAGTAGTTAGAAGCAGATCAAAATGAAATTCCATATGACAATATTTTAATGGTTTAATTTAAATTAAATGGTTTAATTTAAATTAAATCACTCATTTACAAACTTAACCTTTTTTCAATAAATTTATGTGGCCTTGAAATAGAATTAGAAATTGCTACTACCTTTAATAACTTTGGAAGATATGTAAACAACCCATACTTTTCATGTAGTGGCATGAAGCCAAAAAAAAAAAGCTTAAATTCTATTATATTTGATTTTTCATAGTATGTGTTCCTTGAAATAAGGGTGGCTATATCTGATCTTAGCATCTCTCTACTCTTTCTTTAGAGCTAATTTCTAGGCTTTAAAAAATCTACCCACACTAATCCTAAAAGCTCAGAAAAGGATTTGTCACCAAATGTCTTTTAAGAATTGTAACTACTTTGTAGATTGGATTGAAACATTTTTTCTTTTGTCAAAAAGTAAGACAAGTTTCAGCACACTGAGTTGCGATTTTCTTGTCCCTGAAGACCAATCAATTTCAGATTTATTTAAGATTGATTCCACACTCTGTTTTCAAGGAGAGTGCCTGATTCTCCTCTTACATAGAGCAAGGGAATTTTTTTTCACCCCAGTGAGATCGTACCTCTAGATATCTCTAAAAAGAAAAAAAAAAAAAAAAAAAGAGAGAGAGAGAAAGCGAGAGAGACTGCAAATGCCTCAGTAGTATTGAGTTTAGATTTAAATTACCATGTTCACTTGAAAAAATTATTTCCTGTGGACCCTTATCAATGTAAAGAAAATTTTAGTCTCCCTGAAAACCTACACAATAAATGAAACTTGTAGATGTGGACAGAGGTTCAGGGATAGACATTCTATGTGTTTAAATTATATCCTTTATCACTGAGAAGCTGTTGTATGAGTCAGAGAAATTGCTTAGAAGCTGTTCACATCTTCAATAGCAGAAGCAAACCACATGTCTCAGCTATATTATTATTTATTTTTTATGCATAAAGTGAATAATTTCTTCTGTATTAATTTCCAATGGGTATTACCCTCTATTTAAATGCTTTGAAAAACAGTACATTGACAATGGGTTGATAGTTTTCTTTAAAAGAAAAATATAATTATGAAAGCCAAGATAATTTGAAGCCTGTTTTATTTTAAAAGTTTTTATGTTCTGTGGTTAATGTTGTTTGTTTGTTTGTTTTTATTTTTTATTTTTTTGGCATATTACATGCAGTTCTTTAACCAATGTCTGTTTGGCTAATGTAATTAAAGTTGTTAATTTATATGAGTGCATTTCAACTATGTCAATGGTTTCCTAATATTTATTAAGTAGAAGTACTGGTAATTTTTTTATTTACAATATGTTTAAAGAGATAACAGTTTGATATGTTTTCATGTGTTTATAGCAGAAGTTATTTATTTCTACGGCATTCCAGCGGATATTTTGGTGTTTGCGAGGCATGCAGTCAATATTTTGTACAGTTAGTGGACAGTATTCAGCAACGCCTGATAGCTTCTTTGGCCTTATGTTAAATAAAAAGATTTGTTTGGGATTTATTTTTTATTTTTATTTTATGTCTTATTGGTTTTCCAGGATCAACTTTGCACACATATTGCTACATCTTTTTCTGGGTGATAATTTTGTTTCTACTGTAATTATCTGGACGAGTATGAAAAACAGATTGAGAAAGAAAAGACAAAAGCTGGAATGAGAGCTCAATTAGAAAAAGAATATGTATTGCTGTGCAGAGGTTTGTAATGGGTGGCAGATGCTTGGACCAGGAATATTTATATTTTATTCATTTTCTTAATTTCCCATTTCTGAAACTGTAGTGGCAAGTAACGTGAAATAAAGAGACACTCCCTCCCTCCCACTTTCTTCTCTCCTTCCTTTTCTCCTTCCTTCCTTCCATCTCTCTTTCTTCCTTTCCTTTCTGGCTAGAAATCTGGAATTATACAGAGCAACTATAGCTAGAGAACTAGATGCATAGGAAATAAAAGTACTGGGACCAACAGAACCAATTTGAAATCATAGATGTACATCCAAGAATGAACTGATTAGTTGATTTTTTTTTCTATAAATTGTTCTCTAGTATCTGTGCCCATTCCAGAGGGTTTTCCTTTTTTTGAAAATAAATTCTGTAAATGACCATATAAACCAAAGCATGTACCCATTTTTTCTTTTTGCTTTCGTATACCATTGTTTTAATTACCCAGAACAGTAGATAATTGTTTTCTCTGCTTTTACTGATAAATCTGAGGCAAAAAGTAACATTAATTGGAACTAGGATTCCAAGCCAGGTTTATAGTCAAGTCTAAAGTTAATTTTCTTTTTGCTGTTTTGTGTTTTTATTTATGTGTTAATTTCCTTTTGTACTAAGAAAGAAAAGAGGGATTGGGGATGGGGTTGAGTGTTGAAGATACTTCTAATTTAGACATTTTATACTTACCAGATAGTTCACTTTGTACTTATCTCCTAGTGAAATGCCTAGTTCATGTAAATTCATACTATCTCCTTTTTATTTGTTTTAGGTAGGAAAGTTCCCATTTAAAAAAATTTAGAAAATGGAATTGTTATAGTTTTGCTTCATATTTATTAATTTGTCTTATTTTTCTATTCTTGTATTTCGCTAGAGGAAACCTTTTGTTCAAAATATTTTACTTTATGGACCCAATGATATTTTTGTGTGTGTGTGTATTGCATGAACACATGCATCAGCCTTCATTTCCTGCCAAGTTTAATAATGAGTGCATTTCAGGAACTAAGAAAAACTACATTGAATTATAAATGAGTAATATTATGAAATTTATATAAATGTCATAGTACTTAAGGCAAAAATAACAAAGAAAAAGTTGAAGTCAGGTATAGAAAACATTGAATATGTATATCTATCTATATATAATATACAATATGTATGTTATATATATGTTACACCTTTAACATATATATAGAGAAAATATGTCATCTTTTAAATGGAACATCTAAATCCAGTTCATATTGAGGTTTAATATTTTCTCAGAAAATAGTTGTCTGAGGATGTATACAAATAAAAGGGACTAGAGCAGTGCAAAAATTCCTCCTTGTATCAAATGAAGTACCAGCTTTTTAAAAAGAATTCTGACATTTCTGATCTAATTTTGAGTTTCTCTTTGGCCCATGAAAAAGGAGGATTCATAAGTTCTCCATTACACCTTTTCAGGCTTTAAATGTCATGTAACTAGTGCCTACTGTAATTAAAATAAGGAAGGCAAATTGTTTATCCACAAATGGAGAACCACAAAGCTATTTCGAGACTTCTTAGAAATAGACAATAATTGTCCCACTTGACTATGGTCACTTTTGAGAAGAGCCTAATTCCATCATGACTTAGAGTCCATCACTGGAGGGACACCAGGAAAGTACTTTTCTTCTAGAAAATGTGACAAAATCTGAAAGCAGTTTTGGGGAATATTAGTTGACTAATTAAATAAAAATTATAAAGAATCTTTTTAAAAATTGATTTCTGCTCAGGAAGAAGTGAGAGGAAGTGTTAAGAGAAGGTCTAGTCACTGTCAGTAAAGAGTAGTGAAAAATTCACCAGGGCAAGAGTTAACTTGTTGCTGTAATTTTTACTATCATGGTGGTGGTAGTGTCTGCATCACTGTTATATGGGGGACACAGTGTTCTAAGACAAATACTATAATGTGGCAACAAAGAACCCATCAAATACGCCTTTCATTAATGAGGTTTTCCCAACATAGTTGAGTACCATAGCCTAGGCCATTTGAAAAGCTTAGTTCACATGGGATAAAGGCAGTCATTGTGGGGAAACTCTTCCATTGTGAAAGAAAGACAAAAAGACAAAAAAAAAAATGGAGAAATACTGTTGAGTTTTTTTTTTTTTTTTTTTAAAAAAAAATTTCAGAGAAAAAATCACTAAAAAAAAAAAAAAAAAAAAAAACCCAAAAAACTGAACACTGCTAATCTATGCCAGAAATGGCAGCCTAAGGGAGGAGGATGACAGAACATTGTACTTCAAAGCATTTATTGTGCTTAAGTACTTTAAAGACAATCACCAAACCCTTCTAAAAAGAACCAGAGAGACTTCTCGCCATTGATCTCAACAACAAATATTTGTATTTCCTGGTCAATTTATATATCCCTCAAAGATTCTAAGTAAAATTGTCACTAAATAGGATATTTTTAAAGGTAAAACTAATTTTCCATCTGAGTAATTATATCCTAAACATCATCAAATTACCAACTAGATGAAATGGCTTGACATGATATGTAGTGACATATTTAATAGTTATTATTATGTCAAGTATTATAGGGTTTATAATTCTGAAATGAACTAATCCTTATATTCCCCAAATAGTGAATTTTCACCAGTTTCTGTGGACTGGACTATGTTACCATGAAGTTACTATTAATAGTCTCAGATGAAAACATGGGGCACAAAAAAGTAGTCCCCTCCTTTTGGATTTGGGATAATAAGATGTGAATTACATTGAAAACTCTAGCTAATTGGATTTACTTAATCATTCATTTAGCCACTATATGAAAGCAGTCTTGGCAGAGGACTCAAAAGCGTTTTCTCCAAGCTCAGTGATGCCTAGTAGATAGGATGGCCCTGTGACTCCTTGAAAGTAGAATGGACAGCAAATACTAGATGGCCTTATCAATGTACCAGCAAGCCAAATGTCAACAGATATGGAGAAGCAAGACAAGCATGCCTTTCTTTTCCTATGAGAGCCAGTTCTCACCCCAGTATCTGGGGCCACTCTATCTCACTCCTGAAACCAGACCTCATAGGCTGATGGAGAACAACTTTTATCTTTGGGCTTTAAACATTTCACAAAACAGGAAATGTAGTCTTAATCCATTTTATATTGTGTAAGTACACAATTATGATTCTGACTAGATCAATTCATTATCTGGAAAACTGATTTTCAAAGTATGTAGTAAGCCCAGAATTGGAAGTATATAGATTAAGCACTGAAATTAAATTTTATGACAAAGAAATCACTGTAAGAAACACCTTTCAGATGATCAAAAATGGGGAAAAGTAGATGAAACCCAAGTATGGTAAGGGTGAGTTCAGGCCCTCCTCTCTAGCTTTAGCTGTGACTTAGATTTACCAGGGAGAAATAAGTTAAATGCATGTACTGGCCTCCAGGAATCACATTGCTAGAAGTTTCTTTTTTTTATTTTCCTAAAGGAAGAGTAGATGCCTAGAGGAATTAAGGTGAGAAAAGCTGCATGCGCCACAGGTTAGATTTTCAGGACTTAGGTCTAGATCCATAGAGAGAAGCAGCTGCAGGTGGAAATGAAAAACAAAACAAAACAAACACCTTTACATTAAGGACTCTGTGTAAAGTGGGGATTCCTCTGGTTTTCAAGTAACAGATTGTAATATTATATGGGAGAGAGGACCATTTTCCCTGCTTATAAATTGAAGAAATGTATAATGGGTGCTGCATAAAAAATGGGCCAACAGTTTCGGGATCCACGAAAGATAGGACCTTTAGCAGATTTTGGTATTTTCAAGGTGATATCTGGTAGTGTGCTGAATTCTCTTTGGTTGTATGGAAGAATCTGAGAGACACCTTGTAGAAACTGAAGCTGACTGGGAAGTTTATGGGCATATATGAAACGCCTGAGGTTTCCCAGCTACAATTGGATTGAAATTTAGGGATGGGCTATGAAGTTGACTAAGTTCAATCTTTGAGAAGTTGAGGCAAGAGCAAATGAAAGTTGTTGGCTTATTTTAGTTAGTACAACCTTTTCTACTTTTATATATTTGTAAGGGTGGAAGAAACTCAATTTGCATTAGAACTGTATATGGTGACACAGAAAAGTGTGGTAGGTCCTCAGGAAATATTATTTGAACCCAAATTTAAACAATCACAAAAGTATTTGTCTTACTAATAAAAATATTTAAAAGCAACTTATTTTTTGACTATCCAAGATAGATTTTAAGTAAGAAATGAGGCCTAGGAAATAATGTCTATAAATTACTAGAAGGAAAAACTTGGAAAAAACAGTCCTTCCTGGGCAAGGGTGGCTGAGAGAAATTACTTACAATGTGAATGGTATACCACATATTTATTTAACAAACTCCTAGAAAGGTCTTATTTTCTAGGCACTGTTCTAAATGCTTTACTCCTTAAAGAACTCTATGAGGTAGAGTTCTTTTCCTTCCACCTCTTAGAAGAAGGACCATTGCCACCATTTCACAGGTGAGAAAACTGTGGCCCAGAGTAATTAAATAACTCGTACAAGATGAAATACCTAGGATGAGTCGGAAGTAAGGTTCCAACCTAGAGAAGTCCTGCACCAGCCATTGCACCCTCAGCCATATGTTCTACGGCCTCTCCACTGAGAACACAATTGCTGTTTCCTCACCAGTTTTGCTGCTACAACACAGCTGCCTGCTTCTACTTCTGCATATGGATTGTGTATTTATAGCTGATACAATGAACTACTTCAGCTGACAACTTGAGGAGCAGAGGCATTGAAGGGAAGAGGAAAGAACACTGTACCATGAGTCAGGAAGTCCAAGTTTTAGCCTCCCTCAGTCTACTAAGTAACACTGTCTTATTAAGTTATATTTACATATTTGGGTTTCATTGTCCTCATCTATAGAGAAGGCTGCATTTCAATCTCAAGATTCTAAAATTCAAACTGACCAGATGGGTTAGACACATATCTTTTGGTCAAAGTACCTACATCTCCCTTTGTAACAGATATTACCACAAGATCCTTCCTAATTATGAGGTCTACTTTTTAATTGATTGTTATTCGGGTTTTGATGTTCCAATAAGTACTTTTGTTATAATAGCAACAACAGTAAAACATGACTTAATTATTTCTTGTGAAAAAAATTGTCAAAAATACTCTAACTAGAAGAATTGTTTCAGAATTACTGATATTGCTTTTAAAGAAGAGATCAAAGCAAAGAGATGAGTTTTGGCTACATGCCAGATATATCAATATGCATCTTATTATTGTTTTTAACCTATCTGGCTATTGTTGCATACATTTCCAAATTTCTGGACTGTTTTACTTCACATATCATTGGATTTCTACATCTTTTCTCTTTCACTCTGTACCAAGAGAGTATGTTTATTGCAACTATTTTTTATTTCTATTATTTGTCATTTCTGTAGAGTATTCTTCTCCTGGCCTTTTCTGAAATCTAGAAGGACAGGTCATTAAGAGTAAAACTTTTAGGCAGAGAAAGTTTCAGATGGGGCTTCTTTACACCCTTGTCCAGAAATTCTCCAACTTAAGTGTGCATAATCACCTGGGAAACTTACCATGCTTTGCTCAGCAGAGATTTTGAGACAATAGGTCAAGAATAGTACCTGGGGATTTATAGTTTGTAAAATTTCTGGAACAGTGGCCTGGTGCTTTCTACTTTTAAAACTTTAAGTCAATACAGTGAATACAGGGGAAGGGCTCCATGAAAATGAGTTTTTTTTTGTTTTTTTGTTTTTTTTTTGGTGGGGGTTTTGTTTTTGCTTTGTGAGTGGATGGAGATAAAAAATTAGAAAAATTGAAACATGTCATATCTTATTGGTGACTCTGAATTCCTCTCTGGGAGTAAGTAAGTGATGTGTTAGCACAAACTGGCTAAAAATCAAACTACGTCTGGGTTTTTCCTCTACCCAGATAGCCTTTTCCAGAACCATGAGTAGAAAATGTGAGCATATGGTATAATGACTGCAGACATAGACACATTCATTAAAAGATTATTAGTAGTCATGATTTAAAGAGAGTTGGAGAAGGTATTAAAGTGTATGTATAGGTATTATTGGTATATTTCTACCTTCTTGTTTTCTCTTTAGATTTAATATGAAGGCAATTTTTGTAATCACTTACACTCATCTCTGAGAAAAGTCAACTTGGTTTCACATGATTGGCTAATGTGCAGCATTAACCTTACTGGAAATTGTATATGCATGAGGAAACTGAAGATGAGTTGGTCATGGAGTGAGTACTAATATATTTGTTTCATGCTGTCCTTTTACTTGGTGATGTGACCTTAAACTAGACACTTTGATTATAGATTTTCTTCTGTAGGATAGAGCCAATGATACCTATTCTGCTTATGTCCCTAAGGTGCTGTGGAGTTTGTGCATGTCAAAGTGCATTAGTGATTGAAGAATCAAAATAATGACCTTGCTCTTTCTATTTTCTTTAATCAATAAATATGATCTCCCAAGACATTAATTTCTTTCAAACCTTTATTGTTTTTAATTCAGCATTTTTTATTTATTTGTTTGTTTGCTACACATTTACCATTTTGCTCCAGTATAAAGTCATTGGAAATGCATTTATTGTAAGCTATCTCTTTCTAGAGACCCACAGCAGAAAACCTCATGGAGAGTACATGCTATTAGAACAAGTGAAGCTGAGTTAACTGTCAATTGAAGAAAGTGTTGGAAGACGTTTCTAATTATTATAGTATGCATGCCCTGTAATATTTAGCTTTCAAGTTTTTTTCTTTTTTTAGCCTGTGACTTAAAATAAATAATTTAATTAAATGTATAACAGTGGTGAAGAGAATAGCTTCTAGGTTAGGTAATATAAATTTTAGGTCAGCTACTTAGTGGCACAGTGACATTGGACACATTATTTAAATTCAATAACCATGTTTCCTCTTCTTTAAATTTAGTATAAAAAAATCTATATAATAGAACTATTTGGAAAAATTCATGTGAAAAGACATAAATGGTGAAACTCAGTGTCTGACATGATGATTTTACCATTGGCCCTTGCTAGAAATATCTAATTATATTTTCGTGTCCCACGTTCCAAGAATTATTAGAAACACTTCCTTCAGTCAGACCCTTGCCTATGCATTCTAACACTCTAGAGGATCTTTTGGATGGTAGGATAGCCTCACAAGATGTTTTGAGAGTAGATGTTGTTGCTTGCTTTCCATGATGTCAATCATAGAGAGTTAATGTTTTTGGCTTTCTTTAATAAAGCTGTTATATCTGTTTTTTTTTTCTTTCCCAACTTAGTCCATCTCTTGAGCAAATTCTATTCATTAATTTGCAAATTAAAATAGCACATAATTTCCTCAAATTAATAGAAACTGAAGTGTCCTAATATAAAGAATTCTCCCCCCATAATTAAAGGAGAATCTTTTAAATACTGAAAAAGAAATTAGTGCCCATTTGGCTATAAGAAATAGAACTATAACTGAACAAGTTTAAATAATGACATTTGTTGCTCATATAACTTGGAATTGAGTTTTCAGGCATAGTATAATTATGGCACCAGCTCTATTTTTTTTATAATTCTCTGATCATTCCCCTTCTCAGTATTTTGACTTGGTCATTAGGTTCATAATATCAACAAAGCCCTTAGCAAAAACTAAGGGCATTTTTTGTTTTTATTTGCATTGAACATCAATTATTTCTCATGGTTTTCTTTTAAAAGCAACTAAGAAATTTCATAAAAAATTACCACCTAATTTTTTCCTAGTGACTTTCTGGCCCAAGATGGCATAGACCAGTAACAAGGACAGGAGACTATGATTGACAAAGACAAATCAGAACCAACTTCCTGAGGTGGGGTCAGCTCCCTAAATTGCATTGCTACTAGGCATATGGGATTGGGTAGGACAAATGGTGTGGAGTCAAGCATCACAGGTGCCAAGCTCTTATTTCAATGTTCTTGATGAAATCTTTATACAGTGTTCCCACTTTCCACATCCTTAATTAGACAACACTGATTATAACTTAACCTTTTGTTGAATGATGATGTAGGGATTATTATTCAGTGATAATCTCAGTAACTATTTACGTGGGCAGAGATGTTTGCTTTTAAATTAAATAGTTCCTTGCTTTCTTGAATTTTATGACTGCTCTTTTGAGTACTTTATCTCCTCAGTTGTGATACTAACAATTTAAGTGCTTGTGGTACAGAAATTCCCTTCCCAACTTTATTTTGCTGTGAGAGGAAATATCACAGAAAATTTCTTAATGGGTCCCACTTAACTGACTCTGGGATTGATAGATGATCATTATTTCCTGCAAAAAATTATTGTCTGGTGCTCTCAGAATACTGAATATGTACAGGTAATGGGTCACTCTGTATAATACATATACATTTTTGCTCTTACTGGTCAAGTTGTATATTTACTAAGGCCAGGTGTTTTTGTTCCCAAACCTGTTTAAGCCAGTTGTATTTGTGATTGTATTACATAATCTGAGAGAGAAACAAATAACTAAGCAAACAAACAAATTAATTGTTTCCATAAAATTTAAGAGAAAATCACTAAAAGCATTTGTGGCTAAACTAGCCATGAGAGAGAACTGCAAAAGACTAAAGATAAATTATAAAATGTAAAAGATTCTACATTCATAAAATTTTGCAGAAATCCTTAAGTTATTGTTCTACTTTAAAGAATCCCAAACTGTAAGTTGTAGAAGATGCATTATAAATATCATTCACACAAGAAAATGATGTCAACCTTCAATTAGGAGATCCACTCTCAGAGAAAAGACCTTGGCTATGCATCAAAAGCTTGGTGAATGAATATACAATGACATACTTTAAGTTAAAACCAAATGCTAAAAGTATACATCCTCTTGAATAATTACCCACTTGAACCAACTTCTCCTATTAAACAACCGCTTTCACATCAGGCAAGAAGGCTTTCTGGTATATTGGTAGAATGGGATAGTGGTGGTGTGAGCATGTGCATAATGCGGAGGCAGTTTGGGGATTATAGGAGTATGAATGCTAAATCCTCATCCATAGTAGCAAGAGAATGTCTAAAATTAATCAAAACTCATAAAAGTATATATTGTTTAGCACTTTAAAATAACCACTCAAAAAATAAATGCTAAAGTGTTAAAAAGCACTTATCTTTGGTAAGTGGGAGTGTTATAGTGTGGGATAGGCTACATATAAGGGACTGTGATTTGCATTATACACTTATTACTTCTGTTTTTTTAATGCTGTGTAATTTTACTCTTATAAATATTAAGCTATTAACAAGAAACATCTACTAATCCTGATTTTGTTACTATGGCATCCAGCTTCCAACACAGCCCCATGAACTATACTTCCTGGTATTCACACTCTTATGAAATCCCCTCCCCCATTCCATATTGTTCAGCATTGATCTGGGTGACCAATAGAATACTTTTGAAATGATGGTATGTCATGTCTGAGATAAATTAAAAAGACTCTGGCTTCTCTCTCCCTCTCTCTCTCTCTCTCTTTATTTCATTCCTTCTTTCTTGAATCACCGGCTCTGAGAGAAGCCCTCAGCTGTGTCACAAGAAGCTCTATGAAGAGGCATGTGTGGTGAGGAAATGAAGCCTCCTGCCAAATTCTTTAAGTATCATTCCTTATTTACTAATTTTAGATGATACCTTTTTTTTGCAAATTATTATATAGTTTAGATATGAAATATATAAAGTTCAAGACAAGAAATAGCCCTCAGTCATAGTTGATCTTATTAATGTTATTGATATATTTATTAAACTTGCTAGAGTCATTCAGCTTATATGTGGCAGGGATAGGATACTAAAACAGATCTGTCTACATCCTAAACCCATTGTCTGTTCACTGTCCACTAGTGTAAACAAATACCCGTGGAAATTTGGGTAAATTTTCTTTCTTTTTTTTTGTTACACATTTGTGTGGGTTATAAGAATCTCTGTAATTCTCTTCCAGTGAGCCTTGAAAGAAAGGAACCTCCAGCTGGGCCAAAGGTTTGTATGACAGCATAAGACAGAGTACTAAAGGACAAAGCAAGCTCTATGAAATTGCATACTTATAGGAAAAGAGAGAGAGGGGAAAATAAATATGGTGCATATCAACTCAGAGTGAAGGCAATGCCATGCTAGAAAGGCTTTTGAATAAAGAGGGAGGGGTTAGAAGGATGGGAGCAAGAGGATGCTTATAAGGAGGGAGAAGCCAGATGTGCGGGCATGGATGAATGGTTCTGATTAGCAATATCAGTAAAGATCTTGATGTATATCAATCACTAGAAGAAAAACTGACCAGGGACTCCTTGTGGATTTGAACCCAGGGTCTGGGAGGTTGCCAGGTTCGCAGTGAGGTAATTTAGGGCTAGGAATGTTGTTAAAATTGAGCCAAAACACATGATAGGGTTTGGTAAGAAGTTGTAAGGGCTCATCTTAACTGAGAGGTGGAAATGAAGTGAGCCAGTAAAATGTGGTAAAAATTAGTTATGTATTCAAACTACCAGATGGCTAGATGAAAAGAAATACTCTTTAAGACTTGGGGCAGAGGCGCCTGATATCATAGGTAGAGAATTTGGAAAAAGACCATTTTACCTTCCCTGTACTTGGTCATCAATTGAGGTTCACTCTGCTGTCCCAAGGGTGAGAGGACAGTTATACCTGGGGGATGGAAGGGCGTGACACGGTAAGTAACAGGAAGGCAACTTGATGAGGTATCAAGAAAGAAGAGAGAAAGAAAACACTTTTGTAAACCCAAGTGAGAAGCAGAAATGACATGCAATAAATACTGTATTCCCTCCAGAGTGTGATTTTCCTGAAGGCAGGCTCTGTCTAGCTGGTTTAGAGCACGAGAGCTAACATCAAGAGTTGTCAGACATAAAAGCTCAATAAAGACTTGAATAAATGAATGAATGAATAAATGAGTGAATGGTACATCTTAAGAAGATGTCCAATGTAGAGTTGGAGATATGAGTCTGAACCCACAGATAGAGGTTTTGGCCCAATGTAGAAGTGGGAATAATAAGGGTTTGGATACCATTTTAAGGAGAGACTGAGAGAAGAGGAACCTAGGATGCATGAAAGTTCAAGGAGTAAGCAGAAAAGGAGAGGACATGAAAGGTGAGGATGTTGTTATTGAAGTGGGAATAATGCTAGAAAAGAATGTTAAAGAAATCATGGAAGGAAAATATATAGAAGGGAGTGCTCAAAAGTGGCAAATGCCACAAAAATAAAAAGACCAAGGGAAGTATTGACTGAAAAATACCTGTTGGATTTAGCTGGAAAGAAGTGATCTGTAAATTTGGGGAAAGCCATTTCATTGCAGTAGTGGAGGCAAAAATTAGATTATTCTGATTTAGGAAGTTAATGGAAAATGAAGAGGTGAATACAGTGGATGTATTATTTCAATGAATTTGACTATAAAGAGGAGGAAAAGATAGTCACAAGATAAGAGCAGAAAATGAAGGATAGCTTTTTAAATGAGAGATTTCAACAATTTGAAGTTTTAACCCACATGTCAGCTTGGTCTTCCCTGCCTCTTGAGATCAAAATAAGATCAACTTGAAGATGGTTCCCAGGTTGTTATGGTGGTTACTGTGATGAGTGTAGGGATACTGATTGCTTATATTATATAGTCTCCTCTGGCTCTGATCTCATTCTTTATTCTCTTCTTTAGTTATTATTGAATTTACCAGACTGGAAACTCAGCCTCTCAAAGTTTCTTAAAAATCTATACACATTGGCAATTTGGGGACATTTGAGGAGTATTGCTGAATGTAAGGTATCATCCATTTTATACTTCCAAAATAAGCTCAAATTATACTTTCTAAGAGGCTCTTTCTTTGGCTGTTTCTTGGCTCTGCACATTAGAGAGGTTTGTTCAGTCACTTTTGGGGATCCGCTTCCCTTGGTAGCCTCTCAAATATTGGTGTTTCTCAGGGTTCTGCCCATGATTGCCTTTTGTGTTATACTCCTTACCAGAGACATAAACCATCATCCAGTGGGGCCTGTCCAGGTAACACGCTTTTCTTGACCTGCATTCTATTTTTTAATTTAAAGTTTTAAATTTGAGGTATTTGGAGATTCACATGCTGTTGTAAGAAACCATACAGAAATATCATGACCCTTTACCCAGTTTCTCCCAAGGGCATTGAAAAACTGGCTGTAACATTTTGAGATTGGCTTTTTTTTTTTTTTTTTTACTCAGCCTTATCCTCTGGAGATTTATCCAGGCTGTTGTATCAATTCTTTTTTGTTGTTGAAGAGTACTCCATTGAATAGATGTGCCACAGTTTTTTAATCATTCACCCACCCATTGAAGCACATCTGACTTGTTGCTAGTTTTGGACTGTTGTGAATAAAGCTGCTATAAATATTAATGTACAGGCTTTTGTGGAAAGATAAATATTCTTTTTTCTAGAATAATTGCCCAAGAGTGCAATTGTTAGGTTTTATAGTTGCTGCATGTTTAGTTTTATAAGAAACTTCCAAATTTTTCCCAAAGTAGCTGTACCATTTTACGTTCCTACTAGCAATATATGAATGACCCAGATTCTCTGCATCTCCACTAGCATTTGTTGTTGTCATTGTATTTTACTGTAGCCATTCTGATAGGTTTGTAGTGGTATCTCATTATAATTTTTATTTACAATTCTCTGATGGCTAATGATGTTGAACATCTTTTAATGTGTATATCAATATGTGCATCTGCTTCTATGAAAGGTCTTGCCTATGTTCTAATTGTATTGTTAGCTTTTTCACTTTTGAGCTTTGAGGGTCCTTTTTCAGATATATGGCTTGCAGATATTTTCTCCCACTCTGTAGCTTGTCTTTTTAATCCTCTTAATAGGACATTTACAGAACAAAAGATTTTAATTTTGATAAAGCCAAATATTTCATTTTTTTCTTTTAAGGATCTTGCTTTTAGTGTCAAGTTTAAGAACTCTTTACCTAGCCCTAGATCCTGAAGAATTTCTCTTATGTTTTTTTCCTAAAAGTTTTCTAATTTTATGTTGTACATTTAAGTTCATGATCCGTTATGAATTAATTGTTGTAGAAAGTATGAGACAGGATGAATAGTGCCAATGGATGTGCTCCAGCACATTTGTTGAAAAGTTTGTTAAAAAGTTTGTCTATCCTCTATTGAATTGCTTTTATACCTTTGTCAAAAATCAGTTAGGTTAATTTCTGTTGGTCTAGTTCTATGTTCTCTGTTTGTTTCATTGATCTATATGTCTTTCCTTCTGCACAAGTACTATACAGGTTTTGTTAAATTTAATACCTAAGCATTTCATGTTTTCAGTGACTGTAAGTGATTTTGTATTTTTAATTTCATTGTCCACATAGTCATTTCTAGATATATAAACACGATTGAATCTTGAATTTTTATCTCGTATCCTGTAAACTTGCTGAACATACTTATTAGTTCTAGAAATATTTTGGTAGATTATTTGGGATTTTCTACATATAAAATCATGTCATCTGCAAAATGGAAACAATTTTTAAAAAATTCCTTTATGATCTGTATGCTTTTTCTTTTATTTTCTTGCCTATTGCACTAGCTATAACTTCCAACTCTACATTGAATTAAAGTCGAATAAAAGCAGATGGTCTCGTGTTGTTACTGATCTTAGGGGAAAGTATCCAGTCACCATTCAATATAACATTAGCTGTAGATTTTTTAGATTACGCTTTAGCAAGTTAAGGAAGTTCCCTTTCTTTTCCTACCTTTTTTCTTAGAGAGTTTTTATCTTGATGGGTGCTGAATTTTATCAGATGTTTATCTGACATGGTTTCTTTAAAATCTTTGTCAGATAACTAACATCACTGCCATCTTGGTGTTGGCAGTTATTCACAAACTATAGAAATGATCCCTGAAAGTATAGTCTTGGTGTTGGCAGTTATTGATTGTCTTTTTTCACTTAATTTGAGATCTTCCTAGTTCCTAGTTTAATGAACAGTTTTCAGTTGAAATGTAGACATTTTTGTATTGTGTTATAAGACTCTAAATCTTATTTAAACCTTCTGCTTTTTCTGGTTTTCCCTGACACCCATTCAG
>NW_006494608.1:3752933-3759982 GCF_000325575.1 Pteropus alecto | reverse complement strand
TACTGCCAGGTGAAGGTGTGAGTGTAGGTTCTTCACTCAGCCTTTTTTGACAAGGTGGAAAGTCCTTGTTATTGCTTGGTTAGCCAGAAGTTCCAGTTGCTCATATAGTCTCCACTGACACTGTATTGGGGGCGGTCTTGTTACCGTTGGGTGATAGTGACAATCCCCACTCTCTAATAGGCTTCCTCTGACACCACCCCCCAGCAGGGAGGGAAAGGGATGCCTCATTACTGCTAGGTGGAGTTGGATATCCATGCTCCCCATCACTCCACTGACACCATAAGACTAGATGGAGCTCATTATTGGCTGTTCAGGATGAGAATCCTGGTTCCCTACATGGCCTTCTCTGACCCTACCCTGTCAAGAGTGTTGAGATACTTTGTTACAACTTCATCAAGATAAAAATCCAGGTGCTCCACTTGGCCTTAAATAGCATACTTTGGGGTTGAGCTACAGTTTGTTTTTTCTGTGGTGATTTATTGAATGGAATAGAACAGAAATTGCCTAAAAGTTTTCTGGTTTGTTAGGTTGATTAGAGAGATCAGGCTTTGTTGGGCTTTTTATCTGTATCTGTTGTTTCCAGGTTGCCAAATTTTTCTGCTCCAAGTCTGAGATATATGAAAAAAAAAAAAAGAAAAAAAAGGAAACCTAGGAACTCCCCACCAATTGTTTCTCTCATCCTAAGGTCCTAATAAATCTGTCTTTCTTTTTTTTTTTTTTTCCCCTAACTTTAAGAATCTCCTTAAGTTTGTTTCATATATAATATCCAGGGTTTTTCACTCTATTTAGTGGGAGGAATAGGAAAAGGTATGTCTACTTCATCTTTCCAGAAGTGGAACTTTGATTATCTGAATGTTTACAAAATTTCCTTTGTTATTCCCAAACCTAGATTGTTCAACTAGACCATCCACTGAGCTCTAGGCAGGTGAGTTCACCTTTCTGAATGTTTTCACCTGGATATCCCATGAGAAATATAAATTCGACATGAATGTATGGGATCCCTCTCCTATTCCTCAACACCCCTCCTTTTTTCATCTGTCCTGGTTATTATCACATGGCCATCTAAGCCAGAAACCAGAAGCTATTCCTTTCTTTTCCTCACCTGCCATGTCTCAGCTATACAAATTCATAACTCATATATGCCTTTGTCTCACCCATTTCTCCTGTGGATGTCTCTTTATTCAGGCTCCAGTAACATTTAAAATTTATAAAGCCCTAAAGTGAATAATACATATCATTTTTGTTCTAATCATGCTTCTCTTCCTTATTTCAATTTTAGTTAATGTCACCCTCATTTTCCTATTACCTATAGTCAAAATTTTTTACTGTATTTTTTAACTCACCTCTGCCCTATATCTAATAGTTCTAAAATTTGTCAATTCTATGGTGCTGGTATCTCTCCCATTATCACCTTCCTATCTATTTCCACTGTCATAATTCAGTGCCTAAATATAAGTGGAACTATATTCATGTTCATCTATATTATTGCAGTTGCCTAATCAGTTTTTCCTTCTCTAATGCATGGCAATCCTTCATATTTGAGGTCTGGTTACTTTTCCTGAAGCATTGTATCTTAACTTGATTCTTCTGCTTCAAAGCCTCCCATAGCTCTCTATTGCTACTGGGTTCATGTCCAGAGTTTTTAGTTTGATGTTCAATATCCTCCATGTTCACCTCTTTTATTCGGAGTTTCTTCTCTGAGTTTTGTTTATTTCTCTCTCCTGGTTCTGGTAGGTCCATGCAGCAACCCCAGGCAGGTTATGAATGATCAGCTCAGCCTATATCACTGCTTTAATTCAACAGAAGCACAGATCATGTTGTCTGGTTTATTACTTCTGGCCTATGCTGCATGAGATGTGAGGTGAAGGAAGGAAATAAATATAACATAACAAAGATGAGGGGTGTGAGAAGATGTAGATTTAAAAAAATAACTGTGTTGAAGCCATCCTCATGTAAACAAAGTGCTGGGCAGTTATTCTCTACAGGCAGAGGAGGGAAGCACAGGCTCACAGTGAACCATGCATATGACTTCAAAGATAGGAACACATCAGTTGGCAATAAATATTTATAAAATGAGACTTAGATATTCAGACTATAAGCCTGCCACATACTCCTTCCACATGATGAAATATGAAGCTTAAATCATGATAACAACAGGCAAGAAAAAATAATAGAGGATCTAAGTTTAGGCTTGGGTAAATGGTCAAGTTATTTTAAAATATGGATCCATGTACATAGGCATTATAGATAAAACCAGATATTCAAATGCCACACTGCTTTTCATTCATTTCCCTTTATTTCCACTATAAATTTTTATGAAAGGAAAAAGTTTTTTCTCAACTCATAGTACCTTTTCTTTTGTCTTATCACACTTCATCATAACCAGTATGACTAGAGACATGATAGCCTTGTTAAGTCATGTGATTCATTTGTTAAAATAAAAGAAAGAGACACTTGAAGCAGATTTTATTCAAACCAACTTTTAAACTTTCTTCAGTCTATGCTAAATGATTCCCTGCTAAGTGTCCAATGTAGAGTCTTCTTTCTCCATAAACCTTTCTATAAATTCATCTATCACAATCATGAACTAATAAGCTTAGGGGTGAACATAGGCTCTTGTGTTAACAGAAGGGGTTGGATGAGGTTCAGAGATGATTCCAAATTCTGGCCTTTCTAAACTCCTGTTGATTAAAAAGTAAATGTCCCATTTTCTTTCTTTTGAGACAATAGGAAGTAACTAGCTAATGAGATAAACCAATTTAAGTTCAACAGCTAAGGCCTGAGGTTTAAGGTACTGTCACTTCTAAATGAAAGGAGTTTCTTTTCTAGGACCCTTGGATTCTCTACTTCCAATGCATGACTGCTGTGGAGGATGATCTCCCAGTCTCCAAACTCTGTCACTTAGGTGAAGCCTTCTATGAATAAGTGTGTGAAATAAACTCCTGTAATCTCCTGAGTTACATGATATGATAATGGAAAAACAAGCATACAGTTTAGAATTTAGGTGATACAAAATTGAGTATCATTTAAATAATTTTGAACTAGTTATTTGCAATTCTAGCCTTTAGTTCTCCCACCAAAAAATGGGAATGATATTCAGTTCTCAGTGTTTTTGTGAAGATTGATTGAGATGGTTCTATGCTCACTTATGACCATTGTTTTTCTATAGGCAGGAAATGCCTAAGTAATAAGGGACTTGCTAATAGTCCATTGAAGAGAAGGACAAATTCAAAGTACTGATTTCTGTGTTCTATTACTTGTTACCATAAAATCATTCAATAAATTTATCATCAGGTTTTTGAAAAACATTTTCTCATTGCATCCTTTCAACTGCCCATTGAGGCCAGGTAAAAAATGATCATTCCCCTCTGATGGAAGCATAACATTAGGCATACAGAAAAGAGTTGCCCAAAGGCACATTGCTATTTTGTTTAGAGCCAAGTCAAGGAACATTTTTATATTATATATACTGTGATTAAGTTCAATGGAATTAAAAATTTTCTCTTTTCCATTGAACAAGACAAATTAAGAAATTCCCAGGCAAGAAACCTTTGATTATGGCACCCATTAAACCTTTCATAGACTTAATCTGAAGTTCATTATAGACCATTTCTACACATCTACACTAGATCATTGCAAAATTCTTAAAAATGTATATTTTAAGTATAACTATGATTAAAATCTCTCTCTCATGTAATTCTCCTTCCTGTAGTATTTTAAACCTCACGATTAATTTATAAATGCACAGATTAAAGCAGAAGAGAGTTAAATAACTTGTACTGTAGCCCATCTGCTACAGTGAAATAATGGATTGGGATCAAGAGACCCTTGGTTCTGAATCCTGCTTTTGTTATTCACCAGTTCTGTGACCTTGGCCAAGTTATTTGACCTCATGAGCTTCAAATTCCTAATTTATAAAGGTGGTGATAACATGGAAGAAGAGAATGATAACTACTTCATAGGAATATTGTGAAAATTAAATAAAATAGTGTTTGAAAATTGCTATGTCATAGACATAGTAAACACAGTAAACATTTGTTTCTTTTTCTTTCCTCCCACGTATTAAGTTCAGTATACCTTTCTTGGGTTGAAATTAATGTACCTAATTCTAGTTTTTTTGTAGACTCTTCGGTAGAAAGCTTGGATTTTTTTCCTTATAAAGTACAATTTTATCTAGTCAGATCTCTAAGTCTAGCACTCAATAAATGCACAAGCAATTTAGCTGAGTGAAAAATTTACTGTCATTTCTTATAAAAATGTCAATTTTTTGAGGTTTCTAAAGCATTGTTGAGCTTTTGGAGAGAGGACTTGGAGAGTTAGTTTGTTGCTTTCTAAAAAAAAAATTACTAAGATTTGTAAAGAAAACTGGGCTATCCTAGAGACAACTCAAGAATGGAAAAAACAGATCCACTGAAAGTCTGACCTGGAAAAGTAGCTGAACTGAAGAACCTTTCTGGTAAGAAATAAAATACGAGAAAAACTAGAATGGTTATATCTTGTGCTCTATTAAAGGGGAAAAAATGGATCCTACCTCGGGAATAGTCAACAATGTTGTAAGATGGAAACAACAGAAAAATAAAAGTGTCTTAATGGAAAATATTATGTGTCTCTAAATATACACTAAAGTTTATAAAAAGCATATATTTAATTAGGCACACTAGCTTTCTCAATCCCAAGATTTTTGGAGATGTGGGAAAAAAAGCATGCCAGCAGTTTTTGTTTCCAATGGATGGAAATTTAAATTTACCTTTGGGGGAGATTATACATAGATATTTAAACAACTCTAAGGTATATATATTAAGCAAACATAATATAACAATTCACTTACTGTTTTGGAGATTGCATCTTTGAAGAAGGTTGAAGATCTGTAGTTGAGCATGCTACTTAGTAATATAAACTAAGGACAAATTTCATGTGAACAACATCTCTGCAGACTGTATTACTTTTATGGGATAATTATTTTTCTCCATGTAAATTTAGACTCTTCTATAGCTATATAGTTATTGCATGTATTAATGTAATTGTATATTCATTCATTCAACAAAAATTCGATAAATACTTACTAGGGACTAGCCATTATTCTAGATATAAGAGATTCACAACTGAAAGTATAAAAATCTTTGCCTTCAAGGAATTTAATATCATAGCAAGGAAAGATAGTCATAGATTAACATATGGTATATTCCGATTAGTATATTAATATAAAATACAAGTATATAGTTATTGGCAGGATTGAATTTGTCCAAGATTTGGAGATGAGTAAAAGAGATCACTGGGTGTCCTTTCAGTGGAATGTCTTATCTAAGAGATACTCAAGGGATTATATTAATCTATAAGGTGTGCACCTTGATTGTCTTTGATTGACTAGACTATATTACAACTCTGTAGGAACAAAATTTAAGTTATAGAAACTGAAAGCAATGCTAAAGTTTTTTACCTATAGCAATGCAAACGCTTCCTGTGCATGGCATTGCAAATTAATTTTGTTAACTAAAGAATATAAATCTCTGCAAGATATATTTTTAGTGAACCAGTTTTAACATCTTACTGGTTCATTCACTGGTTAATAAATAAAACCTTTGACCTGTTTTCATTTATATTTGTATTAGAGTCCTTTTTTACCTTTTTGAAAATTATGTTAGCATTATGTGTATATATATTTATATAGAATATTGTGGTTGTATATTATAAAGGGTATGTGTTGTAAAGAAAAATAATGCAGGAAAAGAGATGAAGAGAGAGGAATTACAGTTAGAAGGAACTACCAGTGCAAAAACTGAGAGATGCAAACTCATCTTATTGTATCAGGAACCATAAGGAAGCTCAAGGGCTTGAAATAGATGAACTTGGTGAGACAAGGGAGGAGGCAGCTATCATCTGGCCTTGGGGCTACTTTAAAAGACTTTGGCTTTTCTCTGAGTGACATGGGAAGCACAGGCCAGTCTCTAACAGTTCTGGGTAAGGGGACAGATGGAAGTTCATAGCCACACCCTTGACCTCACCTCTTGGCCATTCCTCAAACTTAGGAATATGCCCAGGTCCTACACACTTTATCTTAGAGACTATAGGCAGAGAAGAGTCTCTTACTGAGGGAGAAGTGGTCACTTCAAAATTCCTACTTAAGGTATTCAGATTGCAGTGGGGCCAGGGGGAGAGGAGAAAGAGGGGAAACTCTTTTTTGACTCCTGAATACAGCTGTTAACCAGAACTGAGTGGGGCTTGAAAATGCAGGACCCAGGGAACGGGCTCTAAGGCTGGTACTGGGGAAGGCTTAGAGGGTTCTGAGAAAAGTCCTGAAATAATATGACCTAAATGTAAAAAGAATCCATTTAGTCATTGAGTAGAGAATACACAATCAGGGGTGGAAAAAAGTAGGGTATGAAAAAAGTGGCAAATTAGGAGGCTCCTTTATTAATCCAGGCCAATGATAATAGGTACTTAAACAAGTGGTAACAGTGGAGGTTGTGAGAAGAGTTCAGATTCTGAATATGTTGAAAATAGAGCTAGCAAGAGTTATGGGTGCATTGGATGTGAGCTCTGAAAGAAAGAGAGAATTCAGAGATGACTCAAGAATTCTGACCCGATAAACTGGCAAAAGGGAGGCATTGCCATAGAATGAGATTAATTTGAAGTAAACTTTATGTTTTCTTTCAACATTTTTTTTTCCTTTTGTTCAAGAGAGACTAGTCTGAGTTAGAGAAGACTAGGAGGATTTGACTGGGGGGTAGTCCTCTTTTTTTTTGGAGCCTGGTTTTTGATACTGGAATTCAGCCCAGTTTTACTATCACTCTGGGGAACTGAGGCAATGGCCTGTGCTCAAACATGACACTAAGCAGTGCAGAAAAAAATAACAACATTTTGAAGGAAGGAATACAGAGCTCATATGTATCCATCACTCTATCTGAGGACAAAATCAAGATACACTGGGGCCCCTGAGTCCTCATACTTACTTGGAGATGTGCTATTTATTTAGTCTTATATCTAGGGATTTTATAAAATTTTGCTTTTTGCAGTGGTTTAGCCCCAAATATATACATATATATGTATAT
>NW_006494608.1:3730224-3752875 GCF_000325575.1 Pteropus alecto | reverse complement strand
TTTATCCTGATGATTGAATATGTCTGACTTAATATAGTAAACTTCCTTCCATTTCCATTATCTTTCCTTTGCATTCCTCTTCAGATATCAGTATGTTATTTCCTCCTATTTTGAAATGCAACAGCCTACCATACCATGAGTTCTATATTACTCAACAAAAAATTTTCCACTTTCCACCTATATCTAGGCTTTGCTTTTTCTCTTCTAAGCTGAAAGGTAACATTTATTGACATTCAGTGAGCCTATATTTATATCTGCTGTTTCAGAAGGATAGCAAGTCATGGCGCATTAGCTTCCTAAGGCTACCATACCAATTTACCACAACTGTGGAGGCTTAAAACAACAGAAATGCATTCTCTCACGGTTCTGGAGACCAGATGTCCAAATTCAAGGTGTCAACAGGCTGTGTTCCCTCTGAAGACACAAAAGGGAAATGATTCTTGTCTCTGGCAGCTTTTGGTGGCTTGAGGCAGTCCTGTTTGTGGCACATTACTCCAGTCTTTAGCTGCATCTTCATATGATCTGTTCTCTGTCTGTGTTTTCTCCTGTTCTGCCTGTCTTAAATCTCTCTCCCCTTCTCTTATAAGGGCAATTGTCATTGGATTTAGAGCCCACCCAGATAATACCAGATTAACTCATCTTAAATTTTTTAACTTAATTAGATTTGCAAAGATCTTCCACTCCACCCCCTAATAAGGTCACATTCATAGGTTTTAGGAATTAGGACATGGAAATATCTCTTTGGGGGCCACAATTCAACTAACAACACTTGGTCCCCAGGGTGAGAGATATTCTCTATTCTTTGTTACCACAGTGGCTATTGGTTACCAAAAGTAATATTGCCAACGTGAGTCTTAGGAGAAACAGACTTCACTGGGTTCCAAAATAAGCAGCGTGGTATGAGTCTGCTTTTTAGTAAGCACTTAAACCATCTCAAACCTATCCAAAATATTCCTTCTTCATTGTAAAATTATAAGCAGGGGCACATAGTGTGCTAAATAATTCATTAAGAATGATACCAATTCCTGATTAGAATTTGTCACCTTTTTACATTTTCTATTTTTAAAAGCAAAAAACACTTGAAATTTCAATATTGTGTAACAGGTGGTTGGATTTAGCAGATGTCCAAAAGAATGGTGCATGTTCTTTGAAGGTAAGTATTTTCTGATAAGAGGTCTTCAATACTGAAAGGAAAGATTGTAATTGGGCTCATGAGGGCTACAATGTGCAAGGGCATGATGACCATGAATTGCAATTGATTCTGACTGAAAGCTTCGAAGGGATAGAAAGCCACAACTTGAATTGAGGATCAGTAAAATATGAGTTAAGATAGAGTTACTGTAAGTAAATATAGACTTTGACTCAAGTATGTTCATGTGTGTCTGTGTGCTAACATATGCTCATCATTTAGATGTGTGCAATGTACACTTTCTCATGTAAGAAATAACTTGTGAGTACCCAAAATTTGAAGCACATGTTGTTGCCATCATAAGATAGGGTACCAAGGAAGAATTTACTAATGTAATTAGCAAAGATCTAGGGGTTTCTAGACAATTCAATTATATGTAGATATTCTGGTACAAGAATGTGAAAATTGATGAATGTTTTTGCTTGAGAACTATAATACTCTAATTATAGGGCCCAAACTAGTTATGAATCTATTAAAAATTAGAAATGGTAGAATGCAAAGGATTTTAAACATCTCAATCATACTTAAATATAATGAATTAAGAGTGTTTTACAAGAGGCTAGAAAGCTATTTAGTTCAAGAAACAAGATTTGTGGGACTTCGTTACCATCCATATGAATTAATTCTGTCCAATATTATTGACATGTTTTCTGCACCATACTGATTTAGGTCTTAGTTATAATGAAAAATATTTTAATTTAAACCAAGTAACTGAATCCTTGTGGCATTGCTTGAAATTTACAATGTAAGTAAAAAAGAAAGAAGCCTACAAGTATTCCTTTTATTTTAGAATTTGGACAACGTTGGTTGCTCCATGGGGCTGGGCAGAGCTTCCAAAAAGATTGCAAAGACATAACATAGGTGATAGTAGCAGGTTTCCTTTAGGAACCAGGCATACAAAGATGACCCACAGACCATCTCTTCAGAGATCAAGTTGAAGACTGAAGCAGGATAGGACTCTAGAGGTATAGATTCCATGGTTCTTATACTTCTCTCTGCAAAACCGACATAACTAAAATAATTCTCACTGACAGTTATGCCCCTCCAAGATAAGCTAAGAAATTGACACTACTGGTTGCTTGGTTAGTATACTTTTACAGCTGGTAACTGGGTGCTATGGGGAATGAGAGAGACAAGTTGACTGGTGAATTAAGTCTTCTGATGTTTTTTCACTTGACCTGAAGGAAAGCCTTCTAATTTTTTTTTACTTGAAGGAATTGGGTTTAATGGCCACCATGAGGTATGGAGATCCAGAAGGTTTTTTCAAACTGTTTTATACCCCAGAAGCCAAATAATTTTATGGAAGCCATTTATATAGAGTGGAAACTGTTCTTTCAGAGGCAGTGGGACCTGGGACCTGGAAACTCATTCCACTTATCTTTTATCTCAGCTCCACCTTCTTTGAAGGCCCCTGAGGCAGAATTTCAACACAACATGAAATAATTGTTTGAAACATTGCTTGAAAAGTCACTCATCTACCATAGAGATTGAGAAAACACTGCCTTAGACCCAGGAAATAATTTTATATCCTATTTTTCTTTTGTTCCACTGTCACACTGTCTTTCTTTTTCTTCTCTCTCTCTCTCTCTCTCTCTCTCTCTCTTATCTTTTTATACTTTTATTTTACAGGTTTGGTGTATAATTTTTCCTAAATTTCATAATTTTTTCCCCTTGGGCTCACCTTCTCCTTGACCACCTGTGCCCCTTTTCTAAAGAACAGGCCTCTCTCTCTAGCAGGGTAGTCCTCAGGTACCCTTCTACCCTGAAATGATGAGGGTACCTTCCTAGCTCATCAGACCAGCTAAATGAATGCTGACACTTGATGGAGTAGACATTACAGTGTCAAGATTGTACACACATCTGCCTACCCCAACTTGTCCATAACATCAAGTTAGAAGGATATTTACTATGGGAAGAGAACTTGGATTAAGAGAACATTATCTGTTTAATTGTGAGTATTCTAGAGATCTCTTTCTCTTTTTTCTTTCCATAATAATTGACAGAATCTGATGTAGAAAGCCTACTGGTTATTACTTATTAGCTAATTTTTTCAAAATAAAAATTCTTACAAAATAAAATAAGGTGAGGAGTGGATTAGAAATCTAACCCTAAATAAATATAAGCTATTAACAGGTATCTTGCATGATCAGTGTTTCCCTTTATTTATCTCTTTTGCTTTTGTCACCATTTATAAACTAAAAATTAAATTAAAAATGGTAAATCATAGAAGTTTGCCCACTGTCGCCACAGAAAGCTTGTTTGTCAAGAGCAGTTTAGGAACATTTTATTAGTATATTCTGCTATGTGGACATAAGTTTTTAATGTTTAGCATGATTGAATGATGGTGACTATTGAGCCAGACCCCTGTGAGGCTCTTGCCGGAAACTGAGCCCTGGGTTATTACCATACTGTATCTCATTATTGTGTCACTCTTTATAGATGGTGAAAACACACCTTTGCTACTTGTAGAGGACTTTAGAATCATTTTCCTTATGGATAGCCTTATCATTTTCATTTTACATGGACATATTCAGAAATTAAAATTGACCTAGCAATCTTTTTTTCCTCATCATATAACCTGAGTTTGGTTATGCTGCTGAGTAAGTACCAGGAGTAGGGAAAAAAGTCACCCCTAGGATTTTATCCTGGAAGGTAGAGCTCTTCATCAAGCCTCCCTTGGTCAGGACTGTCTCTGCCGGTATGACTTTTTCTTTCAATCTGTGTTCCCCTATAGGAAAAGAATGCAATGCTGGTGCCCACTGTGGCTTAACATGCATACTCTGACTAAATGAGGACCCTCTTTTCTGTCTACATTTAAGGAAGGACTAAAATATATCCAAGTAAAATTCTTTTCCAAACTTCTTAGATTTATGGCTAGTGCCCTCCTGAAAGAATAATGGAGAAATTGTTCATTAAGTGCCTGGTATGTTCCTAGGAACTGGCTCTGGTTCCATGGAATGGGGGTTGGGGTAGAGTAAAAGCCACAGTCCCCTCTGCCAAGGAATAGACATGGCTGACCTTTCCAGTGGGCAGATGAACCAGCTGCCAGCATCTCTGCCCAACTGCCAGCCCCAGTTTCAGAAATGGCACCATTAGAGTTTAATTCTTTTGGGTCTGAAAATCTTAATCTGCAAACACTCTGTATCATATCTCCCCACAATAAAATGTAGATATGTAGATAACCTTGGGATTGGTCAGTTTGATGAGAACAAAGACCAATAGAAATTGAATTTAAATTTCCTAAATTATGGATGGATCAGTGTTTTTACTTTTTCTAGTAAAAGTTCTGAGTTTATCAAGTTAAGAATTTTAAAATACAATCTTCTATAAGGCAGGTTATTAACTTATTTTTTTTGTTGTTTGTACAATGGCCATAATAGGGATATTCATGAGATATTATATAACTATAAGTGACTCTTGGAACTCTAGTGATGTAAATTGCTATGACAAGCACTTAAAAACCTAATAATTATCTATATATGAAGTACACTGAAATTCATTAAAAAGTACAGAAATTCTTCTGATTTAAAAAACTATTTTGGCAATTTTGTTTTATATAGTGAATTTATTTTCAAATTAAAATTAAAATGCATTTGTTCCTATTGATATGGTCACAAGTATTGTCAAAATCTATAAACACATTAGAAAGCTATCTCAGATAAAATAGAAACAGAAGAAACCAACACAAATGCTAAATAGTTGGAGTAAAATGGAGGCCTCTTTTCACTGAATCAATGATAGTGCAGTAAAGAAAAAAACAAAACAAAACAAAAATCCCACAGGTTTGCAAAAATACAGCAATGTAGTGTATATCTTATTCTTTGGTTTGTCATATATTTGTTTGAAATACCTGTTACATATCGACTGGCGTTTCAATAAACTTTTCACATTATTGATATTTAAAGTGTAAAATTCACTAGTAGATATTAGGCAAGGGAGTCTGGATGTGGGAAATAAAGAAGCACCAGTAAGCTGTCTACTCTCTCTACTTGTCTCTTTTAGTAAATGCTTTGTGCTTTTATGCATATGGGCCCACATACATTTGAAATGTGATATGAAATGAAGGCCAACTGCTCTCCTGACCAAGCTGGGAGACCCACATACATGCAGGCCTCTATATTAGTACTGGGGATATGGATCGTGCCTCATAGAAATGTGCCTGCCAGAAGAGAGGACATTGGTGATTATTCTCTATCAGACATGGTCTTTCTTGAATGCATCTACAGTTCAGAGAAAATGCAGCTACCACTGGAACTCTAAATTCATTCAGAAAATGTGGCAGGGATATGTAAGACATATTCCTGATCCTGAGCCAGCATCGTAGGCAAAGTAACACCAGGGATATAAAAGCTGGAAATATGGATTCAATAAGAATACTCTCAAGGAAATGTGTGCGTTGAAGATAACTTCAGTCTAAGTGGAGGCTTGCACAGACCTCTACAAAGCCCTAAGATGAATATCTGAGATCTGCATAATGTAAAAACAATGAATTTTAAAAAAAGCTCATCTTTCTTCCTAAACCATCTCTTTCTTCACTCAGTATTATATACTTCCAGATATCATGGTTTCTCTGATAAATCTTGTTTTCACTGAGTAAATTAAAATATAGATATAGAAAAAAATTGAACCATGAAAATTTTAATTACTAAGTAGCTTTAGACTTTATGCAGATCATAAATTAAACATTATTTTAAACATGCAAACATACACACACACTTCACTTATAAAATACAAACAAATAATTAATTTCATCCTTTGGAAATAATAATAAAAAACAGCCTAAATTTTCTAGGGGAAAAGTGGAAAGTTTTACATTCAAAAGAATATATCATATAGAGGCCATTTTTATTGGCATAGATCTACTAGTTGTAAAAACACAAAAACAAAACGAAAAAGACAAAAGCCTCTAGATGATTTTTGGTATGCATGCTGCAAAGTAAAGTAAGTAGTAACAATCTCACTTCAAGTGAGGTACAGGCGCATGCTCTATCAACTTTCTTGCCACTTCTGTGAGTTTAGTGCATATGATCAGAGCTCACTGCCTTTGGTGCATGTGGTGGGGGGAGAGAGTCTGGTTGTAGTCAAAAGTTTGACTCCAGAGCAATTAGATGTGTTGAACTTCAGAAAAGTTCAGATAGTAAGATTAGTTTCTCTACAAGTTTTCAAAGGTCTATGGACACAAAGCTCATCTGAACCCTCTAAACCTATGAAGTCGGCCAAGTTGGCTAGAATCAATGACAGAATTGGGCTTTTTCCCAAGCCTTCCATCACCTCCACTCTGATCCCTGCCAGAAATCAAACAAGAAAACTCTTTCTTGTCGTGTTTTGACACCTCCCAACTTTAGTCTCTGCTATATACTCTGCATCTAAATATTTCAACATGTCAAGTGAAGGTTGATAATATACATGGGCAAAGGTTCAAAGGGTGGCTAAGAGCCTGGAAAATGGTCACTCAACGTTATATAAATAATATACTCCTAGAATAAATTAAAAAGTGACTGATTACAGGTCCAGCCATGTAAGCAACAACTTTTCCTGTTGCCTGGCTGTCTCCAGTAGCACAGTGCTGGGTGGAGTGTCCAGTTCAACAGACATGCTCTAAGGCTATGAAATGTGATCCGTAATTGAAAATGTTCAAAAAATTTTTTCTTCTATGAAAAAAAAAACAGCATCCAGTAACTCGGTTGAGTACAAATATTCATCTAGCTAGGCATTGTCATAGGAAAAGCTAAAATTTCATTCTTTAAAACAACTTTTAACTCAGTCTATCCACATATGATTTCTAGTGTGCACTAGTGCTATGTTATTTTATTTTCCACTTAATGCTCAACATCACTTTATCTTATATGATTGTTTAATATATGATTTGAGGCTCTACATCTGTGAATTACTTGAAGTAAATATTGTCATCAGTTGTTTCTACTATAAGGATATTGGACTTGACTTTAACATTTTAATTATGAAGTAATTATTTAATATTATTAAAATTAATGAATCTCAGCCTTATCCAGAGTATTATGCCATAAGACTGATACTGTTAATCATCTTGAAATGCATGATACATTTTGTGCAAAGATTCCTTTTCAAATGTTTTTAAAACCTCTTATGACCGATATACTCATAAAAACAATTTATTGAGTGACAACCAGAAAATTAAAAAATCAAATAGAATAAAGTAGGATAAAAAACATCAAATCCATCTTATATACATGAGTAACTAGTGTAATTATATAATTTTGTTTTAGTTAGATAGGTGTATGCATTTACACTGGTCATCATATAGAACATATTTATTCCCATGAATCACAGTCATAAAATTTGGGAGACATTAATTTAGACATTTAAGAGCTAACTTTGAGGCACCCAGCTACTCCTGGTTTAAGGTTTTATTTTTATTTTTTTTATGTCTATTCTTACCACAGCGCCCAGAGTGGGATTTTTTCCGAACCTAAGTCAAATCATACCACTCTTTGGCTTAGAACCCTTCAATGCCTTTTCCATTTATCTCAGAGGCACTTTTCTGACCCCATGGCATTCTATTCTCTCTTTCATTCATTATTTCCAGCCACATTCACGTCCTTTCTGGTCCTCAAACACGTCAGGCATGTGCCTACCTCAAGCTGTTGTACAGGTTTGTTCTCTGCCTGAGATTGTCTTTTCCCAGATATGCCTCGTTCTCTCACATCTTTCAAACAATGCTCTAATATCTTCTTTTCAGTGAGTCCTCCCTACACACCCCTATTTAAAATTGCAAAAGATGCCCCCATCTGGCCCTACATACCTCACTTGCTCTGCTTTATTTTTCCTGTGGCACTTAATCATCACCCTACATAATTTACTCTTTTTGTGACATTGAGTCTCTGTCTTCTTGACTTAAATGTGAGTCCCATGAAGACAAGAATTTTTGGTTCTGTTCATGTATTTAAACCCGTGTATTCTGTGTAGTAAGTGCTTAGTAACCATTTGTGGAATGAACTGAATTTGTGAAAGAATTACATTCAAATCCATTGACTGGAGCACTTTTCTTTGCCTCTGGAGCAAATGGAGATGTTGGAGATCTTCAAACTTTGCAGAATTCTCTTCAACTCTAACTCATCCCTTTATTCTGCTAAAGAGCAAGGTTCACTGAGTACCTGCTTATGGCTTATGCTAAATCAAGAAGATAACTAGATGAAAGGTACATATAACAAATAAACTCAAACTTCCTGAGCATCTACAGTGTCTTTTTGTGACATATTCCCCACTGACTTTTCCAGTCTCCTTATTCATTTCTACTGGCTCTTCCCAGACCTACACCCGCACACCCAGAGCTTGTTTTTTGGAGCTAATAGAACTGCAGTCCTCTGGACATATTGTTATTTCATAATCATACTTTTAATATATAAAATTTCCATTGCCTGGTGTTTTCCTGCCCTTTACGCATATAGAGAACTCTTCCTTATTCATCTTGAATCAAAATTTTCACCTCATTTGTGAAACATTTTCTGACTCCATTTTGCTACTTCCCGCCACTCAGGCATTCTTGGTACTTAGAAGGCAGGCTGGTGGATTAGAAGGATTAGAAGGTAAGACAAACTGAACATTGCCATTTTCTAGATATGTGAACATGGACAAATTACTTTTGCCTGTTTCTTAATTGTTAAGTGGGGGAAATCATGGCCGTCTCATGGGATATGTTAAACTTAAAAGATGGTGTTATTAAACCAAGGATGACAGTGGTGGGTGTGCATAAATGTCACTCTCTTCTCTCCTGAAACACTGCGTGCATATACCTATGAGCTTTGTTCAATCGCTGATTCACTTTGGTCAATTACTTATTTATTCACTTGTCTTCCATAAATGACGGACTGTTTAGAAGGCCAACATGATGTCCTAGCATTTTTTTTTTTTTTTTTGTA
This sequence comes from Pteropus alecto, assembly GCF_000325575.1. Classification (NCBI taxonomy): domain Eukaryota; kingdom Metazoa; phylum Chordata; class Mammalia; order Chiroptera; family Pteropodidae; genus Pteropus; species Pteropus alecto. The sequence goes on along the minus strand of NW_006494608.1, from coordinate 3,743,788 downwards.
TTTTCAGCACCCAATGCAATGCTAGGCAAGTAAAAGGTGCTCAATCAATATTTGTAGAAAGATCATGGCAATGATATTCATAATTATAAATGGCTAACATTTATTAAGTGCTATTGAGTAGCACTGTAACATAAATTATCTTTTGTATTCCTCACAAAACTGCTATGAAGTAGTGTTCTTATTTCCCTCATCTTACAGATGAGATAACTAATTCTCGGAGAGTTTAAATAATTTGCCCAAAGGCACAGAATTCTGATGAGATAGAGCTGGAGTTTAAAGCCAGTCAGTGCACTGAATATACTTCAAGCTATAGACCACACCTCTGACTGGAATTTTCTTATTTAAATGGTAAACCCAATGCTATCTCCATGGTTTCCCACTCTACATACAAAACAATTCTTGTGGACAGGCCCAAACATCTGGCCAATGGGAACTGGACAAGGCACCATCTGGAAGCCATCAGCACCTCTCATGGGTCAGCTGCAAGGGATTTAATTTCAAATGACCCAATACATTTCCTCTGCTTCCCCCACACAGACAAATTTGTTGGCTGTACTATTCTGATAGCTGAGAGGTAAAGGGTCCATTTAAATGGCAACTTAATCTCAAATCAGTGAGTGCCCAATGCCATTTGCTATTGTTGAAGCGTAAGTTCTCATTTCCCACCAAATCTACATCAGAGACATTCATGTGGCTTCCATGGATTCCAGGTACGTGTGAGAGCTCAGACTGATCCTGATTCTGAAAATGTTCTATTTTTTTTCTATTTATTTAAATAATATTAAGGCGCATCATCTCATTTCAAATCAAATTTCTGCTTTTAAGGTTGATAATTTGAGGGTACGTGTCCTCTCTATTTCCTACAACCTGATCATGAGTCTGAATGTTGGAAAATCAGATTGCCATAAATTCCTTTGGCATAATCGGTGACATTCTCACGTTTTGCAGAGGGGTGAAATTATGGTGGTGGGACAAATGGAGACATAACAAAGTCTTTGATTCCTGTTTCATTGCCACAACTCATATCTATCAATCCTGCCAGAAAATTTCAACTGAGTTCTTAATAAAATGTATTCAAATTCTTTCCCCTCAAGATTTGGAAACTTAAAAATCATCAAAGTATACAAATTCCTTTCCCCACTCTTAATAGTAACACTTGTCTTGAATCTTATATTTTCAGAAAACAAAATGCCAAAAGAATTTCTAAACAACCAGGGAAGCATCTTTAGAAATTCCAAAAACTTGCTGATATAATCAGGAGGGGGAAATACTTTGAGAATCAAAAGCTCTGCTCTGCCTATGTAACAACATGCTGTTACATTTTAAACTTCATGCTTATTTTCCACATGATTTCTTTTGCTATTAAAACCATGCAATTCCTGAAGTCATATTAATACAGAAATGCTGTGGCTGCAGTTTTCCTAGTAAAATTCTTAAGTGTTTTGAAAAATTAAAATTGTTATATACTGTGTATGTAAATGTAACTTGTTTTTCACTTAATAAATATGGTCAGTGTTTCCCTGTCAATATATATTCTTCTACAGTCTCAGACACAAACACTACATATTTTCAATTAGAGAGGTGAATTAATATTAGTTTTATTATTCTACTATTGGAATTAGAGTTTATTTCTAACTTTCCCTCTTTAAAAATAATATAGCAATGAACATCTTTGTGTACATATATTTTTACATACACACATATACAATTCTTGGATTATTTCCCCAAAATAAAATCCTGGAAGTGGATTTGCCAGATCAAAAGATAAGCACATTTTTTTAAAAAAGATATATATGTATATATGTATATATGTATATGCACACACATATATATATTTAGTCAAATCACTCTCCAGAATATTGTACCAAACTATACAAACAATAGCAAGTAAACTCCAGTTTTTAAAATGAAAGAAATAGTTGCATAAATAAATTATATTTATACAAAATAATATTTAACAACTGTCTATCATGTATGTGCGACTGAAAAATATAAGGCAATAGTATCAAGTTATCTTGGTTATCTTGGTTTACCACTTTAGAACTTAATGACATAGTCTGTATTCTCTTATGCCCTAGAAATAGGCACATATGTGGTGGAGTCAATGGTTGTACGTGCAGGCGTGGGCTGGGACTAAGCCTTCTATCTTCAGTGAGTTGCACTCCAGTTCTATGATGCTCTTCTTATGCATCTTGATTTTCTAAAGCAGGATACTTAATGACTCCTGGACAATGTGTCTCAAAATTATTGATAATGTTTAATTACAGAATGTCATTATTGGGAAATTTCAGGCTAATCGTATATTTTCAGATGTGTTATTAATAAGTAAAATTAATTAATAAAATGTCTTGGTATATCAGCTCCTTAGGAAACAAAGTAACTTGTTTCATTCATTCATTCATTTATTCATTTAAGAGGTATTTATTGAGTGCCTACTAGGTAGCCAGAGGTGAACTAAGTAGATATTATTCCTTCCCTTATAGAGCTCACATCCAAGTAACTATGGTATCAGAAATTTAACAATTGCTATGAAGTATTGTGTGCTATTTGAGGGTGTTACAGGGGAACTAAGAAGGAGCAGGGGCAGGGACATCTTCTTTGAGTAAGTGTCTTTTGAAAGATGAAGGATTAATCAGATCAAAAAATGGCAGCTCTGCATTTCTTCCAAAATTTAAGCATAGAGTTATCTCATGACACAATTCCACTCTTAGGTATATACCCAAGAAAAAAGAAAGCATGTGTCCATACAAAATCTTATACCCAAATGTTTATAGCAACATTATTCATAGTAGCCAAAAAGCAGAAACAACTCAAATATCCATCAACTGATGAATGGGTAAATAAAATATAGTTATGTCCACATAATGAAATATTATACAGCCATAAAAAGGAATGATATATGTTGCAACATGGATAAACCTTGAATACACTGTGCTAAGTGAAAGAAGCCAGACACAAGAAGTTTCATATTATACAGTTCCTTTTATATTAAATATCCAGATAGACAAATCTATAAAGACAGAAAGTAAATTAGTGGTTGTGTGGACTTGAGGTGTGTAAAATAGTGGGTGACTTCTCATGGATACAAAAATTCTTTTTTGGATAATGAAAATGTCCCTCAAATGACTGTGGTGATAGTTTGCACAATGCTGTAAATACACTAAAAACCGCTGCATTGTATATTTTGAATGGGTGAGTTGTATTGTATATGAATTATATCTCAATAAAACTGTTATATTAAAAAAAGAAAAAGAAAAAAGAAAAAGTGGATGATTCATTTATTAAATTTCAATTCATTAATTAAGTTCTGTAGAAAAAGCAGAGGTTGGTTTTCTCTGCCTTGGGCTTCCTGAAAACTCATTTTTTTTTCCCCATGGAAAAGTAAAAATAAAGTTAATAAAACTTTATATTAGTCAAATCACTTTATTATAAGGTACAGCAATCTAAATTAAACTTCCAGAAGATGTTCAGGAGTGTCAGGTTGTCAGTGAACATTCCAGCATAAGATAAAGGCCTGAATTTTCCTTTGGATATGTGTTAAGTTAGTGACTACCATGTAAATAATGACCAACAAGCAATGGTGGAAATTCTATACTTTAATACTGAATCAGGATTCTTCTAACATAGAAAAAGTCCCTCAAACCACTGTTTAGAGTTTTAATAAAAGTAGAGTTTATATATTAAGAAATTAAGTATAATTCTGGGAGGTATAAATGTATTAGAAATTAGATTCTAATAGTGAAGATCACCTCCAAAACACAAAGCAGACTACAAATTTAAAATTGTTATGGTCTAAGAAAACTTGGAAGAATTAGTTTGCCTAGCAGTAGGCAAACTTTTTGGGTTCTTTAAAACTTATTTTGTATTGTTATAGGACATGGATCTTGAATGACTTTTTCAATTACTGGCATGAGATAAGACTTTTCTGAGGAGCTGGATGTTATCCATGCCAAGACCTCAGTGGAATATGGCTCTGTATTCAAGGCTGAAGTGAGATTCCCTTTGAATTGTCTTAGGATTTTTCTTTTTTTCTTTATGCTGTTTTTTTTTTTTTAAAGAAGAAACATGTAAATTGATTTTCCTTATGTCTTGAAAAATTTATACAAATAAACAGGAAGAAAATATACCATAATATAGTAAAATAATGGTTATCTACAGTTTATAATAACATTTTCAAAATTTCCTAGAGTGAAGGTTGATTACATATGGATTAGAGAATAAAGATATGTGCCCTTGAATTTATCTAGGAGAGTCAATTACTTATTTGCTTCTCATTTTAAAATAGCATCTGGAATTCTAGTTGTTCCAATGTCTTGAGTCCTTTCTCTATTTATTACATCATAGAGCATGAGTTTCGGAGTCAAACAAACTAAGATTTAAATCTCTACTTTGGCTGACAAGAAAAGAACTAATATAAGATGCAGGCTCTTGAAGCCAAAACCAACTCTGGAGATGAAGCAAAAACAAGACAGGAGTTGATTGTTTTCAGATCTTAAAAACTGTGAAAAACTCACAGAGAGTCAAATATGGGAGAGAAAAGAAACAGCAGGCAGGAGTAGATGTGAACCAAGTACCTGAGGGGAGGAAAGTGAACAGGAATTCTACTTCAAAACCCTAGCTCTAGCTCTGGGGTGAGCAGAAAGCAATTAGGTCAGTCACTCTGTATCCTCCGCTTCTACTATGGAGAAGGTACCTTTAACAAGGAAAGGCTGATCTTTCTCAGACAAATGTAAAGAGAGGTTGCTTAGAAAAATGGGAAGAGGTTGGTCCTAGGTTGGCCCCAGGATGGCCTATAAGTTTCCTACTTGAATTGCACCCCACAGCGAGGCTGTTTGGGTATAAAGTACTGCAATGGTGGATATATGCTTGTCAAAAGCTACAGAATGTACAAAACCATGAATGAAACCTAATGTAAACTCTGAACTTTGGATGATAATGTACCATTGTGGTGCAGGATGTCCATGATAAGGGAGGTTGTGGGTGTGTAGAGATAGGGGTACATGGGAACTCCGTACTTTTCACTCAATTTTGCTGTGAACCTAAAATCGCTATTAAAAAAGAAATTTATTAATTAAAAAGAAAAAGTTTATCACAATAATTTGAAGTAGTTTAATATCAGAAAATCTATTGATTTAATTCATCTTATCAAAATAGAAAAATGGGTCAGCAGAAAAATCACATTATTATCTCATTAATTATAGAAAAAACTATTAACTTTCAAGGCCTATTTATGATAAAAATTTCAAAAAAAGAACTGGAAGGATATTTTCTATATCTGATAAAAATCTATTTCAAAAGCTGTAATAAACATCAATTTTAATTAATAAATATTAGATATATTCTTTTTAGGTGTGGAGCCATTTCCTGAAGGTTCTGGCAAAACAATAGGACATAACAATAGGACATGAAAAAAAAAAAAAAAGAGGCTTGAGGATTGAGAAGACACAGAAACATTTAATTGTAATAATTTAAATAGAAACCCCAGCAAAATGAACACATTTATTGGATATTATGTGTAGAAATTAAGTAGCCAAATATAAGATCAACTTATAAAAATTAATAGCTCCTTTTTAAAGTAATGATAATATAGTAGAAAACTTGACAGAAAATAAGATTTGCTTCACAAAAATAACAGCAAATATAAAATAACTAGGAATTAACCTATTAAAAAAAGCATGGGAGAAATAAAAAAAAATGAAGAAAAATGTAAAGCTTTATTAAAAGACCTAAAAGAGCTGAATAGATAATAGACCATGTCCATGGATAAAACAATTTAACATGTTTTGATATTAATCTTTTCTAAATTAATCTGTGCATTCAATGCAATTCTAGACAAAATTCAAGCAGAATTTAAGAAACTTGTAAAAGAGATTCCAAAATTGATGTAAAAATAAATGCGCTCTGATGGCATCATTCTTTTTTTTTTGAAAAAGAAAGGCAAAATGGTACCAGGGTTTAGAGATAGAGTCTCAACATACTTGTTCTACAAGTTATTAAGAAATACTACAAAATCAAAATGATTAAAATGATGTGTTATTGGCACAAGAATAAACAGAACCCATGCAATAAAATAGAGTACCTGCTATATTTGGGAAATGGTATGAAAGTGATGGATACCACAAGTCAATGAATAAAATATGAATTGCTTAGTGAAAACTCTTAGAGAAACTGGCTCACTATGTGAAGAAAAATAGAACTGATCATGTAAAAGTAAAATACAGGTGAATTAAATATAAAAGGCAAAATACAAAACTGAATAGAAGAAAATACAGAAGAATATCTTATGTCTTTTGGATTAAAATTTATAACTCAGATCCAAAAACATGAATTTTTAATCGTGAAAAATTGATAAATTTCAGTACATTTAAAGTAAAGGTTATTTTTCAAGAAGAGAATCTTAGACAAAGGTAAAAATAGATAGCATACTAGGAGAAAATGTTTAATACAAATAAAAGATTAACATTTCAATATAAAAGTAACATTTGGAAATCAATAAGAAAAAGATAGAAAACTTCATAGAGAAATGGATACAATTTAAATAAAGGCAAAACAAAGGAGAAAAACAAAGAAATCCAAATGGCTAGCAAGTGGATGAGGATATGCTCAGTATCTGTAATAATTAGTAAAACACAAGTTAAAACAATATAATTAAATAAAACCTCACATCCATCACAATGTCAAAAATTAGGAAGCTGTACAATACCAAGTGTTGCAGAAAAATGAGGAAAATATTAATCCTCATGCTCTACTGGTGAGAGTCCATATTTTTACAGCCATTCTGGAAAACTTTCTAGCAGCACTTAATGAAATTGATAATGTTGTATCTTGTGATTCAGAAATCTCTTCCTGAAAACAGATGTTTAAAAAACTGTGGTCCATAAGATGTTATGTTTGGGAATGTTTGTTGTGTAAGAGAACTGATTTGGAGAAAGCTAGGGAAGTCTGGTAAAGAGCAGTTGACACATATGATGGAATACTATGCAGTGATCAGATGCAATAAATTATTTACAGCCTCATGAATAGATCATGAAAATAGTGTATGGTTAAAAAAGTAAAAAACAGAATTATGTCTATCATATCACAGGATTTAGACAAATAAACATACATTTGAAAACTATTTTTTTCAAGAAAAATATATCTAAGGAGCAATATGAAACACATTAAATGGCGGCTTTATGGGAGAGATTAGTGAGAGTAGGGGATAGAGAAACGTTTAGAAAATAATGAAGTAAATCACAAGAGGGCTCTTGCTAAACTGATAATTAGTGTACCATGAACCGATTTGTAATATGAACTCAAATCTATGTACTTGAAGAACAAAAACCCCCAAAAATCCAAATCATTGGTCCACTCTTTGTAACTGTGTTTGTCATGCCTAAGTCACTTAATCCTTCACGGCTTTAGTTTCTTGATCTGGATACGGTAATGAAAAATACCTTACTCTTTAAAATTAGGATTAAATGAGATAAAATGCAGTGAGCTCTTAGCACAGTACAGTGCTGGAACATGGTAAACGTCAGTGTGTGTCAGACATTTGGAGGCTGTCCATGTAACTTACTGGTTTAAGACAGAGTTCTTGGTGCCAGGTAGATCTACTGTTTCCAGAGCTGGCTGTGCCACCAGGCATCTGTGAACTTGCTCAAGTTATTTACATTTCTTAAGCCACAGGTCTATTCTCTGTACAATGGGCATAGACTAAAAGCTAGCTATGTTGTGAAGATCACCATCTTAGTGTGTTCAGGCTGCTATAACAGCAGAAATTTATTTTTCACAGTCTTGGAGGCTGGAAAATCCAAGCTCAAGGTACTATCAGAGTCATTATCTGGTGAAAACCTGCTTTCTGATCCATAGTTAGCTATCTTCCCATTGTGTCCTCATGTGAAGAAAAGGGGCAAGGGAACTCTCTGGGGTTCCTTTTATAAGGGCACTAATCCCATTCATGACGGCTCAACCTTCATGACCTAATCACCTCCCAAAGGCTACATTTTCTAATGCTATTACATTAGGGATTAGGATTTAACATATAAATTTGGGAGGAGTCAGAAACACATTCCATCTATAGCAAGCATACACAAGCAATGCAAATGAAGTTGTTAGCTAAGAGCCGGTGTAAAATAAATGCTCAATGAACAGTTATTATTTTTATTATCTATTATTAAAAGTTTAAAAATTGAAATTAGGTTCATCTAAACATTCTGTTTAGGTAATAACAGAAGTAAAAATGATAGGAAATAAAGATTCAATTTTCATTTTTTATTCATCCAATCCAATGGTTTTCAAATTTTTGGTCCCGGGTCCCTTTACAGTTTTAAAAACTATCAAGCACCCCAAAGAATTTTTATGTGGGCAATCTCTGTCAATATGTTCCAAGTTAGTGATTTAAAATGAAACATTTAAAATATTTATTTATTAATTCTACTAATATAGCAATGAGAAACCCATATCATGCTAACAAAAACAATACATTGTAAAATGCAATTGTATTTTATGAAACAAAAAGAATAATGAGAAGAGAGGCATTGTTTTATGTTTTTGCAAACCTCTTATGTCTGGCTGACTAGAAAACAGCCGGAATCTTATATCTGCTTTTCTATTCTATCTGTTGTAATATGTTGTTTAGGTTGAAATGTATAAAGAAAATCCAATCTCACAAAGGTATGTAGTTGAAAACAAAAATTTTTTAAAATAATTTTTTATTTTTTAATTACAGTTGACACACAATATGATATTATGCAATGTCTTTTTGAATAAGTGTTTTTGGGCTTCTTCAGATAAATACCCAGAAGTGGAATTAATGGCTTAGACTTTGTCTACGTTGTCTGGTGTAAGTATTGTTACCCCAGCTTTTTGTTGTTGTTATACATTTTTCTGAAATATGTTTTTTCATCCCTTTACTTTCAGTCTGTGTGTGTCTTTTGATCTGAAGTGAGTCTCTTATAAATAGCATATGTACAGTATTGTTTTCTTTTTCATTCAGCTGCCCTATGTCTTTGATGGAGGCATTTAACCCACTTAAATTTAAAGCAATTGTTAATAGATATGTAGTTATAGTCATTTTATTATTTCATATTATTTATTAAATATGCCATGTTAAACAATTTTTTCTTTTTCTTCTTAAAGAAGTCCCTTTAATATTTCATGCAAAACTGGCTTGGTGATGATGAGCTCCTTTAGCTTTTTCTTGTCTGGGAAGCTGCTTATCTGTCTTTCAATCATAAATGATAGCTTTGCTGGTTTTAGGTGCTTGCTTTTCATCACTGAGTATTTTGTGCCAATCCGTTCTGGCCGGCAAAGTTTCTTTTGAGAAATTAGCTAACAGTCTTAAGGGATTCTCTTGTAGGTAAATAATTGCTTTTCTCTTGCTGCTTTTAAGATTCTTTCTTGGTCTTTTACCTTTGGCATTTTAATTATATTATGTCTTGGTGTGGGCCTCTTTGGATTCATCTTGTTTGGGACTCGCTGTGCTTCCTGGGCTTGTAAGTCTATTTTCTTCACCAGGTTAGGGAAGTTTTATGTCATTATTTCTTTAAATAGATTTTCAATTTCTTGTTCTCTTTCTTATGCTTGTGGTACCCCTGTGATGCGAATGTTAGTATGCTTCATGTTGTCCCAGAGGCTCCTTAAACTATCTTTATATTTTTTAGCTTTTTTTCTTGTTGCTGCTCTGATTGGGTGTTTTCTGTTACCTTATCTTCTAAATCACTGATTTGATTCTCTGCTTCATCTAATCTACTGTTGATTCCCTCAAATGTATTCTACATTTCAGTTATTGTATTTTTCCTTTTTGGCTGGTTCTTTTTTGTGTTTTCTACCTCCATTTTTATGTCTCCTCTTTGCTGAAATCTGAGCTGAGATCACTGAGCATCCTTACAACCAGTGTTTTGAACTCTACATCTGGTAGACTGCTTGTCTTCATTTTGTTTAGTTCTTTTTCTAGAGCTTTGTTCTGATCTTTCATTTGGGACATTTCTTTGTCTCCTCATTTTGGCTGCCTCACTGTGTTTGTTTCTGTGTATTAGGTAGAGTTGCTATGTTTTCAGGTCTTGGTAGAGTGGCCTTATGTAGTAGATGTCCTGTAGGGACCAGGGCACAGTCTCCCTGATAACCTGAGCCAGGTGCTCAGGTATGACACTTGTGTGGGTTGTGTGCTCTACTGTCCTAGTTGAGTCTTGACTGCTGTTGGCACATTAGTGGGAGTGGTTGACTCTTAGGCCGGTTGATTATGAGGAGTGGCCGTGATTACAGTGGAGGAGCTGTTGTGCAGGGGCTGACATTACAAAGTAGGATTTGCATTTGCAGGGATCTGGTGCCTGACAAGTCTGCCCTCTGAGTGTGTCCTTTGTGTAGGTGGTTGGGTGGTGCTTTGGTGTGTTCTGAAGCTGGCCACAGAGAGTGTTGCTTTTGGGGCCTCACAGGAGGGGTTCTGCTGAGGTCAAGGTCAGCCACTGCCTGTGCCCTGCCCAGAGCCACTTGATATGAGCTATAGGGTATCTGCAAATGGTTGCCACTTATACTGAGCCTGGAGGTGGTTGAGAGAGGCTAAGCTATGAATTGAGGCCAGCTGTTGTTGCTAGTGCCAGACCTGGGAATGCTTTGTAAGAGGAATGTGGCATGCTGAGGTCAGATGCTGCTTATTTGGAAATTGTGAACCTTTGAGAGATTCTAGAAAAGTCCATAGCAAGAGGAAAATAGGCCATTTGTATGGAAAAGCCACTGGAATCAGCTTAGGTTGGTCTGAAATTTGGGTGTGGCAGATTCTTAGGGAATCACTAGGGCAGAGTGACCAGTGTTAGCCAGGTTGATAGAGACTGAGATACTGAGGGATGGAGGAAAGTAAATCTTGGCTGCACACTGGGTGTGGGGAGGGCTCAACAAAGGAACAATGGATTCTTTCTACACTTCTGTCTGGGACAAATCTGCTCCTCAAACCCTCACCCTGAAGCCAGACAATTCAGTTCCTCACTCTATGACCCTGATGACTTTCAAGCTTCTGCTCCAGAGCTGAAACTCACAGTGAGTGAGCCCCTCAGTGAGTAAGTTTGAGCATGAGCACTTTAAGAGGAACACCTGGGCCTCCATCAAACTTCCATCTCACTCAGCCACGATCTCTGCTGGTTTTCACAGCCAAAAGTTTTGGATACATTTTCCCCCAGTTTTGGAGACCTTTTTTACCCTGGGCTAGATAGCCAGTTATGGAACTTATTCTCTTTGCTCCTCAGGGAGACCTTCACAACCAAGACATTCCTTCTGATTTTTCACCTCCACACATGGATGTGGGGCCTGCCCATTCCACATTTCCATCCTTCCTACCAGTCTCAATGTGGCTTTTGTGTGTGTATACCATTAGGTATAGGACCTCTGTTCAGCTACACTGCAGGCAATTCTCAGTGATAGTTGTTCTGTAGTTTAGTTGTAATTTTGATGTGGTCATGGGAGGAGGCGAGCACAGCATTTAGCTACTCCACCATCTTTTGAAGAATGTTTTAATAGCATTTTCAGATAATTGTGCCATTATTCTTTGATGTTATACCAAAACTTTACACATAGTAATTTCTTCAAAGTTAGCTGCAGTATCTACAGCTAATGTAGTCTGAAATTGTATTAATGAAATTTTATTTTCTGTTAGATTAAAATCCATTGATTTAATTGATACTTTAAATAGCAGTCACTACCTTTTTGGCACCAGGGACTCATGCTCCTATGAGAATCTAATGCCTGATGATCTGAGGTGGAGCCGAGGCAGCGATGTTAGCGCAGGGGAGCAGCTGCAAGTACAGATGAAGCTTTGCTCACTTGCCCGCCGCTCACCTCCTGCTGTGTGGCCCAGTTCCTAACAGGCCACAGATCAGTACTGGTCCATGGCCCGGGGGTGGGAACCCCTGCTTTAAATAGATACTTTACAATTTGTTTTTATTTCAAGTGTTTTTTTTCAAACAAATATGGTGTTTTATGAAAAAAGTAGCTGCTTCAGCTAGCTATCCATTAACACAAGTTCTTTTTCTTGAGACAACCATTGTTCTTGAATATGCACCTCTGGCTTTATGCATACTTCCCATTTCATCATTTAGAATATTTTAAAAATATTCAATTATTATAGTATGTAAATTAATAATTTTATTGCATCATCAGGGATGTTTGAAATTGGTACCTTTTTGTATCGTATGTGGTGGTGAGGAGCACAGTTTGGTGCTACTATCATAATTTATGCTAAGTCGCCAGTAGTCTTACTCACCACTTACTCTGCAAACAACACTTTGCTGTGATTTTGAAAATAGTTATGACCTTATGAATCCCTGGACCTGACTTTGAGCACTGTGCATCTAATCTGTTGAAGTTATGATTGCCTTCTCATTTCCCAAGGCAGTGTTTTCCATCTTTCCTGATGGTGGCAATGTGAAGGAAAACCTAGAGAAGAAAATTGTTGAAATTAGAAGGTAGGAGAAGAATAGTAAGAAGAAAAATGTGCGTATAGGCAAATCAGTTTAGGAGACTCCATCACGCTCCCACATAAGAAAACAGCCTGAAATTCATGAACATGAACATGAGTTTTGGTAAAGCAAGGCAGTATAACATTTCTATAATTCCTGATGATTTTACATGCAGTGATCAATAGGGCCCACAGCAGTTGACTTCTCTGTTTTAGTTGGCTCTGCCATTGGCATCCAAGCTGTAGAAGGATCACAATTAACTTCCAATCCTTCTCCACTGGTAGACCATTCTTTTGTTATTTAAAGCAAAGACTCCTTAGGTTCCACACTTCTTAAAGCCTTTGTAATACCCTGTTGATACTTTCCTTAAGTTGATGTACCATTTAGGAAATTCTGAATGCCCGTGAGTATCATCACCAATTACCTCCATTATTAATGGATACCCACTGTTACATTCAACATTCTATATTCCCATATTTCATGGATGTGTATTTTGAACCTCACATTTTTTTTCACTTTGCCCTTACCACTGTCCCTCCAAGTTTTTCCATTCGGCCCTGTGATTATTAACTGCTTTGTAAATCAGGCTACAAATCACTTTTTATTGCTTCTTCTCCATACTTCTGAAACAGCTACTATACCATGTTAATGTTACATTTTATATCCCAAAGAGAGGGGTTATGACCTACACGTACACTTTCTAACAGATTTATTTCGCAGCCAGACTGCTAGGTCAATGAACCTCTTTATCTTGTAGCACCAGGAGCTTAATAAGCCCTGCTTTTCCAAACCAGTAGCACTTCAGAAAAATGTCAATGTAGGAAACCCTGATGGGGAGTAATCAGTTGAAATGTTTGACTTTTTAACAAAGGAGATATTGTATCTAGACTATTGTTTAATCCTCAGGCAATTACAGAACACATTAAAATAAACCCTTCGCTTTACTCTCAAACCCCACTTCTATGCACATGCACAGTAAGAAAATGTGGAGAGCAGCCTGGAGTTATATCTACTTTCCTTATTAGTGATTCTTGATTTGAGATTTTGTTTTATTTTTAAATTTGACCTTGATGTGCATCAAGGAGACACATTAGTGGTGCTAAAGCACCTGCTGGCAAGACAGGTATCTGGGGAAA